>NW_006921804.1:4882634-4910522 GCF_000298275.1 Orycteropus afer afer
TGCCCAACCTTCCTTCCAAGGAGTGGCTGGTGGGTTTGAACCGCCAGCCGTCTGGTTAACAGGCAAGTGTCTTAGCCACTATGCTACCAGAGCTCCCATACACATATTTATTTATTTTTGTTGATAAATACAAAGCTATGGAAGAATCTCAAACCATGTTCAGCGAAAGAAGCCAGGCATAAAAGCGTACGGACTGTATAAGTACATTTATATGAAGTTCAAGGACTGACAAAAACTAATCTGTAATAATAGAAATCAGAATAGTGATTGCCTCTAGGGCCAGGGTGAAAGGGTATGAAGTGATTTTCTGAGGTTATGAAAATGTGCTTCATCTTAACTTGGGTGGTGGTTACATGGACATAATATTCAAAATTAATTGAACTGTGCACTTCTGTTCTGCACATTTTACTTCAAGTAAAATATATATCGATAAAGTATTTAAATCACACAACAACAATGGTATATAATTCTGGAGGGAGTGGCGGTGGTAAATGGAATTTAATTATTCCTGAATTTTTCATGGGGAAGGTAAAAGAATCACATAGCTTTGACTTTATTAAGTCGAGAATGCATGTTTGCATTTTTTCCTAAAAATGTGGAAAAAGTATATATAACTTCCAATGGATGGGTGGGAGGGTGAGGGGAAAGAAATAATAAACATTTCTCTATCAAAACCAAAAAAAAAAAGCAAGAAAGGGGAGAAAAGAATTACAGGAAGGATAACAGAGATCACATAGTAATACGGTGGATTTAAATGGAAACACAGTGAATGCAGGCAGTGTTTCTTTCTGTTGAACATAGGGTCACCATGAGGTAGAGCAGACTTGATAGCACCTAACAACAACAACAACAATAACAGTAAATCCATTTATGTTGTTGACAAGGCCTGGTTTAAGGATGAAATCTGCCAGAGAATTTGCAAAGTGAGGAGAGACTGGAAAGAAGCTGGGGAATAGGGACGGGTCAGGTCCTTTTCTCTTTGTTACTTCCCTTATTCCCTTTATTTGAGGAGCTCTGGTAGCATAGTGCCTAAGGCACTTGACTGCTGACCAGAAGGCTGGTGGTTCAAACCCACCAACCACTCCTTGGAAGGAAGGTTGGGCAATCCTACTTCCGCAGTGATACTGCCTCGGAAACCCAAGGAGGGGTCGCTATGAGTCGGGGCGACTCCACGGCACATAACAACAACAACCCAGAAGGTGCTTCTGTTGCCGTTGTAATCCCTCACCATCCAGGGTTTTTTTCTCTTTCTGAGATCAGTTTCTCTTGCTTCAAATGCCTAGCCTTCTGTGAACTACACCCAGACTGTAGGTTTTATTGCTGCCTAAAATTCCTTTCTAAAATCCCTACCTCATTTGCCAGTGCTGAAAAACAGCTTCAGAATTCTGCCTTTTTTTTTTTTTTTTTAAACTTTCTGTTGCGGAGCTCTGGTAGCATGGTGTCTAAGGCACTTCACTGCTGACCAGAAGGCTGGTGGGTCCAGCCACTTCTCGATTGTAGTGACACTGCCTGAGAAACCCAAGGAGGGGTCACTACGAGTTGGGTCCATCTCAATGGCACATAACAATAATAACAATTGTGTTTTGGGTTAAAGTTTACAGAGCAAATCAGTTTTCCATTCAACAACTCACATACATTTTGTTTCATGTCTCTGATTGTAATTCCTTCAATGTAACATCATTCCTTCTGCATTCTCCCTATGTTGCTCATTTCCATTCCTCCTTCTCCCTAACCCTTCCTACCTTCTGAACTTTGTCCTTGGGCAAATGCTGCCCTTTTGACCTGAAATTGTTGACTGTTCCAAGGGGTGCTATTGTTCACCTTGTAAACCTGTCTACTGTTTGAGTGAAAATTCAGTCTTAGGCGTGAGTTCAGTTCCTGGTCTGCAAGGTGACCAAGGACCATAGTCTGGGCGGTTCCACCAGTCTCTGACCTGTAACTCACTGCCATCGAGTCGGATCTGACTCATAGCGACCCCTCTTTGGGTTTCCGAGGCAGTATCACTATGGAAGTAGATTGTCCAACCTTCCTTCTGAGGAGTGGCTGGGGGGTATGAACCGCCAGCCTTCTGGTTAGCAGTCAAGTACCTTAGGCACTATGCCACCAGAGCTCTTTCTGACCTGAAAGGCTGGTCATTTTTAGAATTTTGAGTTTTGTTCCACATCCCCCACCCCCCACACACACCCTAACCAGGACGTTCTTATTGGATCTTTTTCAGAGCAGTTGGTAGTGGTAGCTGGGCATCATCTTGTTCTTCTGGTCTCAGGGTCAAGGAAGCTGAGGTTCCAATGGTCCATTGGACTATTGTATCCATGTGTCTTTTCTGCACTCTTCTTTGCTCTTGACAGGGAGAAACCAATAGTTGCTCCTTAGAAGGCTAATCTTTAGCTTTAAGACCTCAGTTGCCACTCACCAAAGTAAGATGTAGAATATTGTTTTTGTTGCCTATGCTGTGCTAATTGACCTTGATGTCCCCCAAGACTATGGTCCTGAGTCTCTAGGCCCAGCAATTAACTCACTCTCTCTGGGTGTTTGGTTATGGCTAAGAAGTTTTCATAACTTTGCCTTATATTTTACTTGCATCACTTTACTATATTCATGTTATTGTTAGGTGTCATTGAGTTGGTTCCAACTCATAGCAACCCTATGCACAATACTGCCCAATTCTGTACCATCCTCAAATTGTTGCTATGCCCATCATTGCAGCCACTGTGTCAATCCATCTTGCTGAGGGACTTCTTTTTCAATAACCCTCTACTACAATAACCTTCTACTTTACATCTTTCTCCAGGGACTGGTCCATTCTAACAACATGACCAAAGTATGAGAGATGAAGTCTGGCCATTCACACTTCTAAAGAACATTCTGGCTGTACTTCCTCCAAGACAGATTTGTTTGTTCTTCTAGCAGTCCACGGTACCTTAAATATTCTTTACCAACACCACAACTCAAAAGCATCAATTGTTCTGTGGTCTTCCTTATGCACTGTCCAGCTCTGCTATGCATATGAAGCTATTGAAAATACCATGGCTTGGGCCAGGCATACTTTAGTCTTTTAAGATTTAAAAATCTTTGCTTTTAAGTGCTTTAAACAGGGTTTCTGCAGAAGATTTGATCAATGCAACATGTCATTTGATTTCTTCCATGGAGTTTGATAGTGGATCCAAATAAAATGAAATCCTTGACCTTCAATCTTTTCTCCAGTTATTGAGATGTTGCTTATTGGTCCAGTCGTGAGGATTTTTGTTTTCTTTATGTTGATGTGGCATCCATACTGAAGACTGTAGTCTTTGATCTTCATTAGTAAGTGGTTCAAGTCATCTTCACTTTCAGCAAGTAAGGTTGTGTCATCTGTATATTGCAGGTTGTTAATGCGTCTTCCTCTGATCCTGAAGCCACAGTCTTCTTCAGATAATCTGGCTTCTCTGATTATTTGCTCAGCATACAGATTGAATATTGTTGTTATTGTTAGGTGCCATCAAGTCATCTCTGACTCCTAGTGACCTATATACAACAGAATGAAACACTGCCTGGTCCTGTGGCAGCCTCACGATCCTTGCTATACCTGAGTCCATCATTGCAGCCACTGTGTCTATCCACCTCATTGAGGGCCTTCCTCTTCTTTGTTGACCCTCCACTTTACCTGTCCTCCAGGGAATGGTTCCTTCTGACAACATGATCAAAGTAGGTGAGACGAAGTCTGGCCATTCTTGCTTCCAAGGAGCATTCCACCTGCACTTCCTCCAGGACAGATTTATTAGTCCTTTTAGCAGACCATGTACTCTTAGCATTTTTCTCCAATACCACAACTCAAAAGCACCAACTCTTCTTCAGTCTTCCTTTTCATTGTCCAGCTCTCACATGCATATGAGGCAATTGAAAATACCATGGCTTCTGTCAGGTGCACTTTAGTCCTCAAGGAGACATCTTCGCTCTTCAGCACTTGAAAGAGGTCTTTTGCAGCAGATTTTCCCAATGCAATACGTGTTCTGATATCTTGATTGCTGCTTCCATAGGTGTTGATTGTAGGCCCAAGTAATATGAAGTCATTGACAACTTCAATCTTTTCTCCATTTATCGTGATGGTGTTTGTTGGTCCAGTTGTGAGGATTTTCATTTTCTTTATACTGAGGTGCAATGCATACTACAGACTGTAGTCTTCAATCTTCATCAGTAAGTGCTTCAAGTCATCCTCAGTTTCAGCAAGTAGAGTTGTGTTGTCTGTGTATCACAGGTTGTTAATGAGTCTTCCTCCAACCCTGATGGATGCCACGTTCTTCATATAGTTCAGCTTCTCAGATTATTTGCTCAGCATACAGCTTGAATAAGTATTGTGAAAGGATACAACCCTGACACACTCCCTTGATTTGAAACCATGTAGTATCCCCTCGTTCTGTTTGAATGACAGCCTCTTGGTCTATGTACAAGTTCCTCAAGAATACAGTAAGTGTTCTGGAATTTCCAGTCTTCTTAATGTTATCCATAATTTGCTATGATCCACACAATCTAATGATTTTGCACAGTCAATAAAACATAAGTAAACATCTCGCTAATATTCTTTGCTTTCACTCATGATCCATCTGACATCAACAATGATATGCTTTTGCCTCTTTCCACATCCTCTTCTGAATCCAGCTTGCACCTCTGGAAGTTCTCTGTCAATATACTGCTGCAACTGTCTTTAAATTATCTTCAGTAAGATTTTACTTGCATATGATCCTAATGATATTGTTCAATAATTTCCACATTTTGTTGGATTCCCTTTCTTTGGAATGGATACAAATATGGATCTCTTCTAGTCAGTTGGCCAAGTAGCTGTCTTCCAAATCTCTTGGCATAGCCAAGGAGTGCCTCCAGTGTGGCATCTGTTTGTTGAAACATCTCAATGGGTATTCTGTCAATTACTGGAGTCTTGTTTTTTTTTCCCCCAATTTCTTTAGAGCAGCTTCAACTTCTTCCTTCAACACCATTGGTTCTTGATCATATGCCACCTCTTGAAATGGATGAATATCGACCAATTCTTTTTGGTACAGTGACTCTGTGTATTCCTTCCATCTTCTTTGATCTTCCTGCATCATTCAATATATTGCCCACAGAATCTTCCAATATTGCAACTTGAAGCTTAAATTTTTTCCTCAGCTCTTTCAGCTTGAGAAATGCTGAGCATTTTCTTCCCTTTTGGTTTTGTAACTCCAGGTTTTTGCACATTTCATTATAATAATTGATTTTGTCTTCTCAAGCTGCTCTTTGAAATCTGTTCAGCTCTTTTATCTTGTCATTTGCTTTAGCTACTCTCCATTCAAGGGCAACTTTCAGAGTCTCTTCTGACATCCATTTTGATATTTTCTTCTTTTTCTGTCTTTTTAATGACCTTTTGCTTTCTTCCTGGATGATGTTCTTGATGTCATCCCACAATTCCTCTGGTTTTCAGTCACTGGTGTTCAATGCATCAAATCTATTCTTCAGATGGTCTCCAAATTTAGCAAGGATATAATCAAGGTTATATTTTGGCTCTCATGGACTTCTTTTAATTGTCTTCAACTTGAACTTAAACTTGCATATGAGCAGTTGATGGTCTGTTCCACAGTTAGCTCCTGGCCTTCTTTTGGCTGAAGATGTCAAGGTTCTCCATCACCTCTTGCCACAGATGTAGTCAATCTGATTCCTGTGTACTCTATCTGGTGAAATCTATGTGTATAGCCGCTGTTTGTGTTGTTGAAAAAAGGTATTGCAATGAATGAGTTGTTGGTCTTGCAAAACTCTGTCATGTGATCTCCAGTGTTATTTCTATCACCAAGGCCATATTTTCCAACTGGTGATTCTTCTTTGTTTCCAACTTTTGCATTCCAATCACCAGTGACAATAAACACATCTTGATTGCATGATTGGTCAATTTCAGACTACAGAAGTTGGTAAAAATCTTCAATTTTCTCATCTTTGGCTTTGGTAGTTGGTGCATAAATTTGAATAATAGTATCAACTTGTTATCTTTGTAAGCTGACCTGATTGAATAAGTGTGGTGAAAGGTACAACCCTGACACACCACTTTCCTGATTTTAAACCATATGGTATCCCCTTGCTTTGTTTGAACAACTGCTTCTTGGTCTATGTACAGGTTCCTTGTGAGCACAATTAAGTATTCTGGAATTCCCATTCTTCACAGTGTTATCCATAATTTGTTATGATCCCCACAGTTGAAATATGTTTATATAGTCAATAAAACACAAGTAACATCTTTCTGGTGTTCTTTGCTTTCAGCCAAGATCCATCTGACATTAACAATGAAATCCCTCATTCTATGACCTCTTCTGACTCTAGCTTGAATTTCTGGCAGTTTTCTGTCAATTCAGTGTTGCAACCATTTTTTAATTATTTTCAGGAAAATTTTACTTACTGTGATATTAATGATATTGCTAAATAATTTCCACATTCTGTTGATCACCTTTCTTTGGAATGGGCACAGATATGGATCTCTTCCAGTTAGCTGGCCAGGTAGCTGTCTTCCAAATTTTTTAGTATAAACAGATGAACACCTCCTGCGCTGCAACAGTTTGTTGAAACATCACAATGGGTATTTCATTAATTCCTGGAGCCTTGTTTTTTTTTTTTTTTTTTTTTTTTTTGCCAATGCCTTCAATGTAGCTTGGACTTCTTCCTTCAATACCATTGGTTCTTGATCATATGCTCCCTCCTGAAATGGTTGAACATCAACAATTATTTTTGGCACAGTGACTCTGCATATTCCTTCCATCTTCTTTTGATGCTTCCTGCATCATTCAGTATTTTGCCCACAAAATCCTTCAATATTGCAACTCAAGGTGTGAACTTTTTCTTTAGTTCTTTCAGTTTGAGAACATGCTGAGTGTGTTCATCCCTTTGATTTTACATCTCCAGGTCTTTCCACATTTCATGATAATAACTTTACTTTCTCCTCTTAAGCTTCCTTTAGAAATCTTCTGTTCTTTTACTTCATCATTTCTTCCATTCACTTTAGCTACTCTCTTCTCAAGAGCAGGTTTCATTGTGTCTTCTGACATCCATTTTGATTTTCTCTTCCTTTCCTATCTTTTTAATGACCTTTTGCTTTCTTCATGAATCATGTTCATTATGTTGTCCTACAACTCTGGTCTCTGGTGTTCAATTAAATCTATTCTTCAGAAGGTTTCGAAATTTGGGTGGCATATTTTGGCTTTTCTGGGCTTGTTTAATTTTTTTCATCTTAAAGTTAAATTTGTATATGAGCAATTGATGGTCTGTTCCACAGTCAGCCCCTGGCCTTGTTCTGACTGATAATATTGAGCTTCTCCATGCCTCTTTCCACAGATGCAGTCAATTTGATTCCTGTGTATTCCATCTGGTGAGGTCCACATGTACAATCACCATTTATGTTATTTAAAAAAAGGTATTTACAATGGATAAGTCATTGGTCCTGAAAAATTCTATCATACCATCTCTGCTGTCATTTCTATCACCAAGGCCATATCTTCCAACTACAGACGCTTCTTCCTTGTTTCCAATTTTCACATACCAATCACCAGTAATTGTCAATACATTGTGGTTACATGTTTGGTCAATTTCAGACTGCAGAAGTTGGTAAAAATCTTCATTTTCTTCAACTTTGGCTTCAGTGGTTGGTACATGAATATGAAATAATAGTCGTATTACTGATCTTCCTTATAGGTATATGGATATTATCCTATCACTGACAGCACTGTACCTCAGGATATCTTGAAATATCCTTTTCGATGATAAATTCCCCTTCAATTTGTCATTCCTTGCATAGTAGATCCTATGATTGTCTGATTCAAAATGGCTAACACCAGTCCATTTCAGCTCACTAATGCCTAGGATATTGATCTTTATGTGTTCTATTTTATTTTTGACAACTTCCAGTTTTCCTAGATTCAAACTCCATACATTCCATGTTTCAGTTATTAATGGATATTTACTTCTCATTTTGACTGTGCCACATAAGCAAATGAAGATCCAGAAAGCTTTATTCCATCCACCTCGGATCAAATATACATCTCTTTCCCAACGGTATTTTGAGTGCCTTCAAACCTGAGAGCCTCATCTTCAGGCACTATATCAGACAATGTTCCCCTGTTATCCATAAAGTTTTCAGTGATATATATATATATATATCCACTCCCCCCTCCCCCCAGAAGTGGACCTGGTCAAGTCCTTCCTAGTCTCCCTCAGTCTGGAAGCTCCACTGAAACCTGTCCACCATGGGTGGCCCTGCTGGTATTTGAAATACCCATGGCATAGCTTCCAGCATCACAGCAACACGCAAGCCACCACAGTGTAACAAACTAACGGAGGAGTGGTGGACTATATTCATAGATATATTGATCGCTGCATATGATGTGGAAGAAATATCCTGTCAACCTATACATATTCATTGGTATAATGCTATTCTTCCTCCCACAACTGTTCAGCCTGAGTATATTTTTATGTATCCAAGCACATAACAACAACAACAACAACAAACACAGATCACTGTTATTATTGGTACTGCATGATTGCCTTTAAGGCTCATACCC
This sequence comes from Orycteropus afer afer, assembly GCF_000298275.1. Classification (NCBI taxonomy): domain Eukaryota; kingdom Metazoa; phylum Chordata; class Mammalia; order Tubulidentata; family Orycteropodidae; genus Orycteropus; species Orycteropus afer. The sequence goes on from NW_006921804.1 coordinate 4,891,181, forward strand.
TTCCCAATGTCTTCCTTTCCTTGCTCATTTTGTGTCTTATTGTATATTGCTTTCCTTCACCAACGTTAACGTGGAATACGGTCTTTTTAAGGGAGGAAGGATTAGAAAACTTGACGTTTACATGTAAATTACACATAATGTTGGCGAGGAAGAAAGAAAAAACAAAAACATCGGATAGCAGAGGATGGTTTCGATCCATCGACCTCTGGGTTATGGGCCCAGCACGCTTCCGCTGCGCCACTCTGCTACCTCAGAACCGGGGATTACAAAATCCATATAGAAAGTAGCTGCAATGTGCTGGAGGGGGGGGGGGGGGGGGGGGGGGGGGAGCCTGGTTCGTCACACAGCGCTATCTAGCGACTGATGTAGAAATCGTCGTCACTGCTGTCAAGTTTGTTTTTATTGGCTGGTTCCGCATATAGCAGGCGTTTTTTAATTGGTTCGTAAACCGGTTTACAGAGTAAACCAATAGCCATAAGCAATGGAGTAAGGCGGGAACCAATCGTGTCGCGTTTTATTGGGACACTCCGGCAAGCGGCCTGTCCAGTTATCGGTACCTCAGAGGAAGGGGGCGGTTGGTGTAGTCTCCATTGTTCAGGATTTAGGGCGCCATGAGGTAAGGGGGCTAGGGTGCTCTAAGTATATTTTGGGTATTCGACTGGAATTATTGGGAAGTCGGAGAAGCTGAGAAGTCCACGTATCTGAGGACTAGCCTAAAACTTGAGAATTTCTGTCCTGGAAGGCGGGCATGGGTCGGAGGCCGGCCAGGGCGGGGATATGGGGGACTGGAATGGGGATGGGTCCTGGGAATGGGGAGGCGGGTTCGACACCTTCGATCCTTATGGGTTTATGTAGTGGTGGTGTGCTTCCAGGAGTAGTACCCCCCCACTTAGACTGTGAAGGCTGGAACATGTATTCATCCTCGATACCAAGTTTTTGACATACAGCATATAACCGATAAATGTTCTAGTATATTAATAAATATTAGAATTGGTGTGTCCCAGAGATGGTGTATTTCTTGTAGGGGCTCATTGTATGGGCCCGGTCATTACCTGGTGTGGAGATTGTGATTCTGTTATCCAGAATGAGGCGGTCGTCGGGGAGGCTGGGCTGCATTTGTAACGGGAAGAAGTGTAAATTTATTTGGAAGGAATGGAGTCGCTTGGCTTCCCAAGGGAGCTTCAGAGCGATGGAGGTAGGTTAGCTTGATATGATGTAGCTGGTAGGATCGAGAGACTTTCCTTTAAGTCAAATGAAAACAAAATCCTTCTGTGCATTTCCAGGGGTGACAGAGGCCGTGGTCGGGGTGGGCGCTTTGGCTCCAGAGGAGGTCCAGGAGGAGGGTGAGTGTTTTTAACATCCCTGCACTGGTTGGTTTCTGTTTCAGTCGTCTAAATAGGAGTCAATAATGTTACCTGCTTTTTGGAGATCCACCTGTGGTTTAGCAACACGGCTCTCCTGCTAAATGTTGCGTTTGACCCCACTTTCCTAACAAGGATACCCCCAGGAGACTGTCACTGACTTGAGAACAGACATGTTTTCAGAATTGCTAGTATGTTATATAACCACAAAGATGATCATATTAACCAGTTGTCAGTGGTTGGGTGAAAGGTTGGGGTGCAGTATGAAGTTAGGCATTTACAGCTTTTGAGTGATCATTTTTTTCTCTCAAAGTTTTATATTTTTAGAAAGCTCAGTGCCCTCTGAAGTGCCAAAAGATGTATATCTGTCTTGATTTTAGCCTTCCAACGGATGCTAGAAAACCAAACTTTATGAGAACATAAGTTTTGCTTTGTGCCAGAAATCTCATTTGATTTCTACGTGGTGAATAATTTGGATTGTTTTTCTTGTTTTAGGTTCAGGCCCTTTGTGCCTCATATCCCATTTGATTTCTATTTGGTGAGTACTTTGGGTTAATAAGAGTTTCTTGGCCATTGGTTACTTGTAGATTGAGAAATGGAGCCCAACATCTCCCTAATGATGAAGTCAAATAGTGGTTAGAGTAGGAAAAGGCATTTATGAATGGAGATGGGGTTTTATATATTGTTTTACATACAAAAACAGTGTCAGCTGGGTGAGAAAATAATTCCTTGAGTACTTCTGGCAGTAATAATGCTCATAATTGTTATTCTGGATAATTGTATTTTTGGCTTATCTGTTAATATATAGGTAATTTATGCTTCAATTATATTTTTTCCAGCTTGTATCCTTGTTTGAACATCTTCAGGAGTAAAAACAACTGTAGAATTTTCTATTTTAAATTTTTTCTCTTGTAGCAACAGAAAAAAATAAGTCTTTACTGTGTTATCATTTTTGATAAATCATATATGTAGTAGTTGTTTATTTCTGGTTCAGTGTGAAATGGCCTTCCCCCGGGTCAAGCCAGCACCTGATGAAACATCCTTCAGTGAAGCCTTGCTGAAGAGAAATCAAGACCTTGCTCCCAATTCTGCTGAACAGGTATGTTCTTTTGGCTTCCTTCCTTTCTGTAAGGTTAGAAAAGTGATTAACTATAGGTGAAATTAAGAATAATACTGTCAGAGCTGAAACTCTACAGAGAGATGAATTGTTCTTATTTTTCATGTGGGTTGAGATAGTGAGCCAGCTGAATATACAAACATATTACATATACAGTTAGATTTTTATTGGGGGAATCTCTGGGATTGAAATTTGTTCTGGCATATTTAAAGCCAGCAGGGTCAAATTGTTTTCAAAGCCCTTATGTTGGTATTGACTCAACTTATATAGAAGGGATTAGGGAAAAATGCTCAAACTCTGAGAAATTGTTTGTAATTTTTCACCTTAGGAAATTTTTGTCTCATGCTGTTTTTCAGGCTTCTATTCTTTCTCTGGTGACAAAAATAAACAATGTGATTGACAATTTGATTGTGGCCCCAGGGACATTCGAAGTGGTGAGTTTTTGTTGATTAGTTCTAGGAAACGACAGTCTTGGTACTGTGGAAGTTTTTTTGGTTTCTATCTGAATTCTTCAGTTGCCTTTTATCCAAATTGAAGTCTGAAATGGGAAAGTACAGTGGAATTCCTTTGTAGTACTGATCTTGGGGATGAGACTCATATCATTGTTATCAACTAGCCATAATTTACCAGTCTTTCATGTAGTTGTTTTTGGGATATGACTTGACGTCTGCTATATCCAAATCTGGGTAATTAAGAAGTTATGTTGTAATAAAAAACCAAACTTACTGCTGTTGAGATGGATCCAACTCATAGCGACCCCTTCTTGGTTTCTGAGGCAGTATCACTACAGAAGTATATTGCCCAACCTTCCTTATGAGGAGCAGTGGCTGGTGGGTTTGAACCACTGAACAGCCTTCTGTTTAGCAGTCAAGTGCCTAAGGCACTAACACCACTAGAGCTCCTTATGTTGTAATGTTGTTGTTGTTAGGTGCCATCGAGTTAGACCCTACTCATAGGGAGCCCCTCCTTGGGTTTCCGAGGTGGTATCACTATGGAAGTAGATTGTCCCATTTTCCCTCCAAGGAGTGGCTGGTGGGTTTGAACCAGCAGCCTTCTGGTTAGCAGTCAGATGCCTTAGGCACTACGCTACCAGAGCTCCTTATGTTGTAATAGAGTTCCTAAAAGAACTAGGGGGCCTTTATTTCTTCTAAAATTTTGTTCTGAAATCCACTTCCCAACAGCAAATTGAAGAAGTCCGACAGGTAGGATCATATAAAAAGGGAACGATGACTACAGGACACAACGTGGCTGACCTGGTGGTAATCCTAAAGATTCTGCCAACATGTGAGTACACATCTCTCTGGCTCTGGGAGCAGAATATAGCATTTGGGTTCAGGGCATTGTAATCTACAAAGCCTCAATTTATTGTGAGAAAGGATGTTGGGAAGACAAATGGGAAATTTGTTTTTTTAAAGTGTGTTGGAATGATGAGAAACAAACTCTGGAGTGTGTGTGAAGAATGTGGGGCCAGTTACTTTAGGGCAGTATTTCTTAACTGGGGCAGTTTTGCTTCCCAGGGATATTTGGTCTGGAGACATTTTTGGTTGTTACAACTGAGGATGGTATTTATTACTGTCATCAAATGACTAGAGGCCAGGGATGCTTGTAAATATCCTATAGTTCTCAGGACAGCCCTGCCTACAACAAAGAATTATCCAGCCCCAAACATCATTAGTGCCACTGATGAGAAACCCTGATGTAGGAAAACGGTTTAGGAAGTGTCCTGTTCTTGAGCCCTCCAGTTTCTGTGTCTCTGCCTTAGCATCTCTTTAAAAGTGTGCAGAATAGCTTAGAGATACTTAGAAAGTCTACTTAGATTTTTTCTTAAAAAATTTTATTGTGGTGAAAATATATATAACATAAACCATCAGATTATCATAACATTTTTTAATTTCCTTTTCTCTTATCTAGTGGAAGCTGTTGCTGCCCTGGGGAACAAAGTTGTGGAAAGCCTAAGAGCACAGGATCCTTCTGAAGGTTTGTGTTTGTTCTTGAAGATGTATTTTAGTGGCTGTAGGAGCCACTGTCATTAAGTACACATTTTAACAAAGTCAATTCAGGCTGTATGGATTTATGTTGGGAAAGGTTTTGACAGGGACCTCAGGTATTCAAAATCCAGTTGATATCTCTTTTAAGCTCTGTATTCTAAATCGATTTAGGATACTTGTTGCTGTTTTGAAAAACCCATCTGTTTCCTCTACTCCCACCCACCCTAGATTTATCCTTTTGGTCATCTAGTGGAAATGTAATTAATAGTTTTTTTTTTTTTCCCTCCAGTTTTGACCATGCTGACCAATGAAACTGGCTTTGAGATCAGTTCTTCTGATGCTACAGTGAAGATTCTCATTACAACAGTGCCACCCAATCTCCGAAAACTAGACCCAGAACTTCACTGTTAGTTCCTTTTTTCCATAGGAAAGTTGGGGGAAATTAAAAATAAGTATAACGTTGCTGTTGAATTTACTTGATTTGTTGCTGTTCTATATGGTACTGTCTGGGAATTGAGGGACCTTAGTTTACCCTGAATGTCACAGTCTTTTTCTGTAATTTAGAGATAGTTTTGTTTGCTAGTGAAATTTTCAGGTAGAATGCACATAAAAGTAGTTTGAGGACTTAACAAACAAAAAAGGAAAAGGATGACGAACTATTAAGGGGGGAGATAGGCATTTGGAAAAAATCATGGGTTCTTGGCATGCTTCTAGAGTTGGTTTGGCGGGGGGAATGGTGATTTTTGGACAGTTTGCTAATCTGAAGAACATGGTATGGTGTAAAGAAGAGCTAAATTAATCTAAACATCTTTCCAACTTTTTGGATAGTAGTAGGACTGGATTGCTTGCTCAGTGATAGAAATTTCATCTTTGCTTATCTCTAGTGGATATCAAGGTGTTACAGAGTGCCTTAGCAGCTATCCGACATGCCCGCTGGTTTGAGGAAAATGCTTCTCAATCCACGTGAGTCCCTTCCTGAATATTTAAGATTACCTAATGCCCCTCACTGCTGTGAAAAACAGGATACCCACTTCTTCATCTAGCAGAGCTATTTTGACTTGATCTGCCTAGATTGATTTTTTTTTTTCCTAAGGAACTTTAGACTGATACAAGAGCACATACAGTTCTAGAAATGGTGTAGTCAGCTTCTGTTCTACCTCTGGTGTGGAGGTACATGATTTAATTACTTTTAATTTCTGGATTTCTTTTACCTTCAGAGTTAAAGTTCTCATTAGACTGCTGAAAGACTTGAGGATTCGTTTTCCTGGCTTTGAACCTCTCACACCTTGGATTCTTGACCTACTGGTAAGTCAGGAAAGGCAGTTAAAGTTCTTAACCATCTCTATGTAACAGTAATTAACTATGAAACCTACCAGAATCTGAAATTGAGTGACGCTTAAGCTTAAAAGAAATCTCATTGGAGGACAAGTAATCTAGTAACAGTTCAGTTTGCTACTTCATTAGGTTTTTGGAGTATTAAACTAAATGAGTAGTTACTGAATTAACTGTTCCTTTGTCTTTTTGATGACTATTGTCATTTCATTAAGGAGTTTAGGTGGTGCTGTAGTTAAAACATTGGGCTGCTAACCATAAGGTTGTCGGTTCAAATGCACTAGCTGCTCTGTAGGAGAAAGATGAGGCAGTCTGCTCCTGTAAAGATATACAGCCTTAAAAGTTCTGTGGCGTTTCTACTCTACCCTGCCCTATAGGGTCGCTATGAGTTGGAATTGAGTCGATGGCAGTGGGTTGGGTTTGGTCTGGCCATTTCATTATAGGCAGTTCCCAGGTTAAAGAACACGATCAATTTCTGTTTAAGAATTTGTAGGTCAGTCAGAAAAAGTGTATGGTTCTTACTAGCCTTACTTTAGTGCAAGAAAAGGCTCAAAGCCTTTTCAGTCACTGAAAAGCTGCATATGCAGCAAGTGAAGGTGACTGTGATGAAGAATTTGTTGAAAGTAGAGGTTCGTTCAGTAGCTTTAAAGTGAAAGCATATATACCTAACATTACAGCAGGGCTTCAAAATTGGTGGTGCCCTGCTTGAAGATGGCAGTCATCCTCACTGCTCCAAACGTGTGGATCTTCACAGTCCTGCCACTAATACGATGGGGTTCCCACATAAATGGGTCACACATTAGGTTTCTGGAAGGGCTCACTAGGCCTCTTCTGAGTCTCCCATTCTACCAGTTCAACCCATAATTTTTCCTGTTCTGGTTACCATGATGAATCACCCAAATTGTAAAAACTCCAGTCTGTTCCTTTTGCTTCACTGGCCAGGACAGAACTGATTTGAAGCCTTGCATTAAAGAGCTCTGGTAGCGTAGTGCCTAAGGCACTTGACTGCTAACCAGAAGGCTGGCGGTTCAAACCCATCAGCCACTCCTCGGAAGGAAGATGGGGCAATCTACTCTGGTAGTGATACTGCCTCGGAAACCCAAGGAGGGGTCGCTATGAGTCGGGTCTGACTCAATGGCACATAACAACAATAACATTAAAGGGCAAGTAGGAATTGTCAGTAACTTGGATATTTGCAGCCTAAGGACTTGCCTGTATTGTGATATTAGAAAATTATTACTCAATGAACAGCCATTTCAGAATTGCCTCTTAACGTGAAAATTGTGACTAATGACCAGATTTCCTCATGGTGACTTAAAAGTTTTCATTTGAAGACAGAATTGCAACTTTTTGGTGGCATACCAGATTTTTTTTTTTCCCCAGGGGCACTATGCTGTGATGAATAATCCCACCAGACAGCCTTTGGCTCTCAATGTGGCATACAGGTAGACCCTGCCTCTGGATTTGGGCTGATTGTATGTTGTTTTGTGCCTGCCTTTAATACCACTCATGTTTTTTCAGGCGTTGCTTACAGATTCTGGCTGCAGGACTGTTCCTTCCAGGGTCAGTGGGTATCACTGACCCCTGTGAGAGTGGCAACTTCAGAGTACACACAGTCATGACCCTGGAACAGCAGGTATTGGGACTGCTGTTAAATGGTCTTTTCTGCTTTAGTCTTAAATACTCCTGGTCAGAAAGCAAAAGGGAACGTGGTCTTTAGAGGTCAGGGTACTAGGGTTCCTCAAAGACTTTGGTCTTGAGAGTAAAAATCATTTTCATAAGGTACTTTGATTCTCCCTGAAAGTTTACCCTCACTTTTTGCTTTTCTTCAGGATATGGTCTGCTACACAGCTCAGACTTTGGTCCGAATCCTCTCACACGGAGGCTTCAGGAAGATCCTTGGTCAGGAGGGTGATGCGAGCTGTGAGTAACCAGCTCCTTACAGTCTCTTGTCTACAAAGCTATATAGTACTCTTAATATTTCATGTAAATGATGACTTATATACTGGATTTCTTGTCTGAAATCACTTTTTTTTTTTTTTTTTTCAGATCTTGCTTCTGAAATATCTACCTGGGATGGAGTGATAGTGACACCTTCAGAGAAAGCTTATGAGAAACCACCAGAGAAAAAGGAAGGAGAAGAAGAGGAAGAGAATACAGAAGAACCACCTCAAGGAGAGGAAGAGGAAAGCATGGAGACTCAAGAGTGACCTTCTCTCTCTCCATCCCCTTTTCTATTCAAGGGGAAGACTTGGAGCCTAAGCTAACTGCTATTGGGCATTACGTGATGGCATTTCTGTGGGATAGGGGAGATGGCAAAAGGAAACTAAACTCTATAGCAAGAAGTGTCATTGTACTGGGTTCTGATACTGGCTTAGCAGCCTGAATCTCCCACTTAACAACTGTGCCATCCATCCATAGTGAGCAGGATACCAACTTTTCCAATTAAATCTAGAATCCCCAACTCCTGGAAACTTTTCAACCAGTACTTTGTTGTTGAAATGTTGTGAACTGTTAGTGTCTGGAAATTTTTTTCTAAGAAAAATGATTAAAATACTTCCTGGTAGGGCTCTTGGTCTTGCTTTTCCTTGCCAACTGATAGCCTTCTTCACCTTCCTTTTGCTGCCTATACTTTTTTCACTGAAAATTAGTCGTATAGGCTTTTAAATTGTTGACACCAAATCATAATTGGAAACTTTGAATTAAAATACAATCAACTCTCGGAAGCTTTTCCAATACCAGAGTAATTTAGAATACTGTTGAAGCATTTATTGAACTAAATGGTTCCAGCAATACTGCTACTAAATCAAGCCAGTGCAATCAATAATAGAGTGGACAGGCGTCATATCATTTACCATGACTTTGCCTGCCCTCCTCCAAATCCTCAGTGTAAACAAAGGAAAATGAGAAGTCACAGGTAGAGTACATGCTGCCCAGGCCCCATAACCAGAGGAAGCCCCATCTTTGTTAACTAGGCTGAAGAAGGAAGGATGTGGGTCTTGAGTATGTAGTCTTAAAAAATACAGAAGCCTCAACACATTCTTGGAAGGAAGCAAGAGCCGTGGTAAGGCTTAAGTCCTTTGAGATCTTGAGTCTTATACACCAGTTTCTTGGGGTTCCCACATAAATGGGTCAGATTTTTAAGTGCTTCAAATACAAACCATAAGACTGCTCTTGCATGGTCTACAGGGATTAAGTGTCTCCTGGAATCTTCTCATGATGGCTGAAACAAGGTAGCTACGGAACAGTACTTGTGATGTTCTGAGGCCATGAGCACCTTTTGGCCTGTGTTACTTGCTTGGGGAACCAGGAGGGTAAACTCCCGAATCCAGCATTGCTCTCCTCCGGGCTGTTTCCTTGGCAACACTGTGGTTTAGCCGCCTCAGCCTCTCCTATAAAACACAATTTGGAGTCTAGTAACTGCTCTCTGAAAGGGTTTAGAGGTCACAGTCAAGTAGGTGCTAAAAAGTATTTCAGGCTAGGTCTGTCTCTAAAGTGTTCAAAGATAGAAGAAGGTAGCAGTGCAATCTAGGTACTGAAAAAAACTGACTTCTATTATTGGCTGACAACTAGTTGACGACAATCCTTTCCCCAGATTTAAAAAATCATGGTGACTTCCATTGTGCGGAGGACTTTATGACACCTTTTGAAAACCAAATACTCTTGAGCACTTGCAAAGCAAAGATCACTGTTGGTAGCATTCTTTTACCTGGGCGTTCTGTAGAATGTTGTTGACCAAGACAACTCGTCGTCGGGCATTAAGTAGCTTCTTCACGTAGGGGTCAAGATCTAGAGCCACCTTCTGGTCCTCATTGATGCGGCACAGTTCTGGGGATGGAAGTAAGATGCAACTAAACACCTCGTGGCTCATGTTCTCAGGGAAGGGAGGCTAATGGGATGGAAAACACTTGCGCACACAATTGCCACCAAAGACCTAAGACATCCCTGGAAGGAGTCCATTAGCAGCCCTGATGTACTGGAACCAAGTGAGAAACCTAGCGTAGAGGCTGGCAAAACAATGTCCTGAAAGTGTTCTTTATACTATAAGCCCTATAGTATTCAGACTACAGGAGGATGCTCACTTACCTGTAGCTAGGTTGTCAATTTGTTCCCGGAGTTCTACCTGACTCTCTCTGCAAAGAGAAGGCCCACACAGGCAACAAATGAGCTCATGAAATTAATTCCTCTACGGGATTCTCAAGTGCTGAGAGAAACGAACCTCAAGTTAACCTTCCACCTGCGGTCTTCTGCCTGTTCAGTCCTGCCTCAAATCAATTTCCCAAATTAATTCTTGCTCCCACCGGAACTGCAGCTAGACTCCATCTTGGCTCCTCCCTTTCTGGGCCCCGCCCCTACAAACCCAGTTAAAGAGGCCCGCCCACCCTCTCGGGCACCTGACTGCATGGACGTGAGAGTCGAGCTGCTGCACTGCAGGTTGCAGAAACTCGAGGAGCCCCTCGGCGAAGAGGTCGCGGCCTGCAGGCCCCGCCACTGGGGTTCCTGCACCGGACACAGCTGCGGAACCAGCCCCAGCCATCACGAACTATCTTACGCCCGGAACCTGCCGCAAGGGCAGCCGGGAACTGAAGCTCACCCGAAGTCCGCCGCGAGGGGGCGCCCAGGAAATGCCGTCTCTCAGGAAACTAGGGTTCCTGGGAAATGGAGTCTTTGGTGCGAGCAGGGCCGGGTAAACAACCGGGCCCTAGTGTTCCCTAGGTTCTTTGTAAGCCCTGCTTGGAAATCTTAGTATCCAGCCTGGAAGAGTTGGAGAAAGGAATAATTTGGAAGGAGGGAGGGAGCGGGTTAGTATTTCTTATAAAGGTGACAAATACCAATCTGTTGTCCATAGTCTTCCCATGTTAACTTTATAAAATAGATTATATTCATAGTGTATTTTCATATTCCTAAACTAGAAGTTCTGGTAGTGTAGTGATTAAGGCACTTGACTGCTAACCAAAAGGCTGGCGGTTCAAACCCACCAGCCACTCCTTGGAAGGGAGGCTGGGCAATCTACTTCCGTAGTGATAACACCTGGGAAACCCAAGGGACACTTGCTATGAGTCTGGTCTGACTCTATGGCACATAACAACAATAACAAAAATGTATATATACATACTTTTCTTTTTGTGTTTTGGATGTAAGTTGACAGAACAAATTCATTTTCCACACAACAGGTGATACACATTTTATTTCATACAGAGATTGCAATTCCTATAATGTAACAGCTCTCTTCCCGTTTCCTCCCTGTGGTTCTTTTCTATGTGTCTTTCTTTCCTATACATTCCTGCCCTATGAGCCACCTCCCTGTGCAAATACTGCCGTTCTGATCTCCCATGGTTGATTGTTCTAAGGAGTTTAAGTACCTGGTGTAAATGTTTACCTTATATGCCTGTCTTTTGGCTTGAAGCCATGGGAGTGAGTTCAATTCTAGGCCTGAAAGGTGATTAGGGGTTGTAATCTTGGGGGTTTCACCAGTCTCTACCAGACTAGTAAGCCTGGTCTTTTTTATGATCTTGAGTTTTGTTCCACATTTTTCTCCCACTCTATCCAGGATCTCCTATTTTTATCTCTTTCCGAGTGCTTGACAGTGGTAGCTGGGCATCATCTAGTTCTTCTGGTCTCAGAAGGCTGTGGTTCGCATATCCACTAGTTCCTTGGACTAATTTTTTCCATATATCTTTGATTTTCTTCTTTCTTCTTTGCTCCAGACAAGGAGAGATCAATTCTTACATCTTAGATAGCCACTTGTAAGCTTTTAAGACCCTATTCACTACTCACCAAAGTAGGATATACAAAAAAAAAAAAAAAAAAATGCACCACTGTAGAGTCGGATCTGACTCACAGCAACCCCTCCTTGGGTTTCTGAGGCAGTATCAGGCACTTGACTGCTAACCAAAAGGCTTGGCGGTTCAAATCCACCAGCCACTCCTCGGAAGGAAGGTTGGACAGTCTACTTCTGTAGTGATACTGCTTCAGAAACCCAAGGAGGGGTCGCTATGAGTTGGGTCCGACTCGACTCGCACACAACAACAACAACAACATCACTATGGAAGCAGATTGCCCAACCTTCTTTCCGAGGAGTGGCTGGTGGGTGTGAACCACCAGTCTTCTGGTTAGCGGTCAAATGCCTTAGGCACTACACCACCAGAGCTCCTAAGTAGGATATAGAATGATGTTTTTGTATAATATGTCATGCCAGTTGAGCTTGATGATGCCCTCAACTGTGGTCCCGAGCCCATAGGTGCAGTGATTCATGCCTTCAGGGTGTTTAGCTGTAGCTAAGAAGTTATCATAACTTTGCCCTGTTAATGTTATAATTTATATAAATTATATAATTTATATATATATATATATATATATTTCAGATGCCACTGAACCATGGTGGACAGGTTTCAGTGAATCTTCCAAGCTGAGATAGGCTCAGAAGAAGAATGGGGTCATCTACTTCTCAAAAAATTGGCCAGTAAAAACTATATGAGTAACAGTGAAACACTGTCTGATGCTGTGGACATTGTGATATAGTGCCAGAAGATGAGCTGCTCCAGTTAGAAGGCAGTCGAAATATGACCGGGAAAGAGCTTCTTCCTAAGTGGAACAGGTATGTACGAAGTATGAATCTAGGAAAATTGGAAGTTGTTAGATATGAAATGGAATGCATAAAGATCGATATCCAAGGCATTAGGGAGCTGAAATGGGCTGGTATTGGCCATTTTGAATCAGACAATCATGATTTACTATGCTTAGAATGACAAATTGAAAAGGAATGATGTCACATTCACCATCACAAAGAATGTTTTAAGATCTATCCTGAAGTAAAATGCTATCAGTGATAGGATAATATCCTTATGACTACAAGGAAAACTAGTTAATACTACTATTATTCAACTTTATGCACTAACTCTTAAAGCCAAAGATTAAGAAACTGAAGATTTTTACCAACTTCTGTCGTCTGAAATTGACCAAACATACAATCAAGATGTATTGATGATTACTGGTGACTGGAATGCAAAAGTTGGAAACAAAGGAAAATCATCAGTAGTTGGAAAACATGGCCTTGGTGATAGAAATGATACCAGAGACTGTATGATAGAATTGTGCAAGATTAATGACTTATTCCCATCTCCCATGTATGTCTACTTCTGTAGTGATACCACCTCAGAAACCCAAGGAGGGGTCACTATGAGTCAGCCAACTCGACAGCAGTGAGTTTGGTTTTGGTTTTCTTCTACATACATACAAAGATATATATATATATATCTTTTTATTTCTGAATAACATTCTGTTGTATAAACATATCACAATTTGTTTATCCATTCTCCTTTTGATGAAATCAGGACTGTAAACAGGCTGAGACATATGCAAACACTTCTGAATTGTTTCCATTTGGAGCCATATGAATAAAGCTGCTATGAAACATTTTTGTAAAGGAATTTTTGTGGTCCTAAATTTTTCATTTAGGAGCTCTGGTAGCCTAGTGCCCGAGGCATTTGACTGCTAACCAGAAGGCTGGCAGTTTAAACCCACCAGCCACTCCTTGGGAGGAATATTGGGCAGTCTACTTTTGTAGAGATACCACCTTGGAAACCCAAGATGGGGTCACTATGAGTCGGAACTGACTCGATGGCAGTGAGGTTTCTTTCTTTTTTTTTTTTTTTTTAATGACTTATTCATTGCAAATACCTTTTTTCCACAACATAAACAGCAGCTATACATGTGCACCTCACCAGATGGAATACACAGGAATTGGACTACATCTGTGGAAAGAGGCGATGGAGAAACTCATTATCTTCAGCCAAAACAAGGACAGGCGCTGACTGTGGAACAGAACATCAATTGCTTATATGCAAGTTCAAGTTGAAGGTGAAGGAAATTAAAATAAGTCCATGAGAGCCAAAATATGACCTTGATTATATCCCACCTGCATTTAGAGACCATCTGAAGAAAAGTTTCACACATTGAACACCCATGACTGAAGACAAGATGAGTTGTGGGATGACATCAAAACCATCATCCATGAAGAAAGCAAATGGTCATTGAAAAGACAAGAAAGACTACTGAGACTATGGCCCCTAGCTGCCCTTCAGGTCTAGAACTGAACGCACTCCTGTGGCTTCCAGCCAAACAAAAAACAGGCGTATGAGGTGAACATTTACACTAGGTAGATACATTCCCTGGAGAGAACAGTCATGGGAGAATAGAAGGGCTGTGTATGCACAGGGAGACAGCTCAGGGGGCAGGAGTGCCTGGAGGGAAGGACTCAGGGAAGAGGTAACTATGGGAAGGAAGTGGGAGGGGAGCTGTTGCATTGTGGGGAATTATAGTCAATGTCATGAGACAAAGTGTATGTGAACTGCTGTGTGGAAAGTGAATTTGCTCTGTAAATTTTCACCCAGATCACAATTAAAAAAAAAAAGACAAGAAAGAAAGAAAAGACCAAAATGGATTCCAGAAAAGACTCTGAAATTTGTTCTTGAACAGAGAGTAGCTAAAGCAAATGGAAGAAATTTCAAAATAAGAGCTGAACAGAAGATTCCAAAGAACAGCTCAAGAAAACAAAAGTCTTTTATTACAATGAAATGTGAAAAGACCTAGAGTTAGAAAACCAAAAGGGAAGAACATGCTTGGCAACTCTCAAGCTGAAAGAATTGAAGAAAAAATTCAAGCCTTGAGTTGCAATATTGAAAGATTCTGTGAGCAAAATATTGAACGATGCAGGAAGCATCAAAAGAAGATGGAAGAAATACAGTCACTTTAGCAAAAAGAATCAACGTTCAACTATTGCAGGAGATGGCATATGATCAAGAACCATTGGCATTGAAGGAAGAATTTGAAGCTGCACTGAAGGAATTGGTGAAAAACAGCCTCCAGGAATTGACGGAACACCCATTGAGATGTTTCAAGAGACAGACATAGCACTGAAAGGTGCTTACTCGTTTATGCCAAGAAATTTGGAAGACAGTTATCTGGCCAACCAACTGGAAGAGATTGTTATTTGTGCCCATTGCAAAGAAAGGTGATCCAACAGAATGTAGAAATTATCTAATAATATCATTAATATCACACACAAGTAAAATTCTGCTGAAAATAATTCAGAAACAGTGGCAGCAGCATATTGACAGGGAATTTCCAGAAATTCAAGCTGGATTCAAAAGAGGACATGGAATGAGGGATATCATTGCTGATGTCATATGGATCTTGGCTGAATGCAAAGAATACCACAAAGAGGTTTACTCGTGTTTTATTGATTATGTGAAGGCATTTGACTGTGTGGATCATAACAAATTATGGATAACATTGTGAAGAATGGGAATTCCAGAACACTTAATTGTGCTCATGAGGAACTTGTACATAGATCAGGAGGCTGTCATTCAAATAGAACAACGGAATGCTGCATGGTTTAAAATCAGGAAGAGTATGCATCAGGATTGTATCATTTCACCATACTTACTCAATCTGTATGGTGAGCAAATAATCTGAGAAGCTGGACTACATGAAGAAGAATGCAGCATCAGGATTGGAGGAAAAACCATTAACAACCTGCGATATGCAGATGATGCAACCTTGCTTGCTGAAAGTGAAGATGACTTGAAGCACTTATTGATGAAGATCAAAGACTATAGTCTTCAATCTGGGTTACACTTCAATGTAAAGAAAACAAAAATCCTCACAATTGGTCCAATAAGCAACATCATGACAAACAGAGAAAAGATTGAAGTTGTCAGCGATTTCATTTTATTTGGATCCACAATCAGAACCCATGGAAGCAGCAGTCAAGGAATCAGATGATGTATTACACTGGCAAATCTGCTTCAAAAGACCTCTTTAAAATGTTAAGAAGCAAAGATACCACTTTGAAGACTAAGGTGCACCTAACCAAAGCCATGGTATTTGTAGGCACCTTATATGCATGTGAAAGCTGGACAATGAATAAGGAACACTGAAGAAGAGTTGATGCCTTTGAATTGTGGTTTTTGTGAAGGATACTGAAAATACCATGAACTACCAGAAGAATGAACCAATCTGTCCTGGAAGAAGTGCAGCTGGAATGCTCCTTAGAAGTGAGAACATCCAGAACATGACCAAAGTAGGCCTCACCTACTTTAGTCATGTTGTCTGAAGGGACCATTCCCTGCAGAAGGATATCATGCTTAGTAAAGTAGAGAGTCAGTGACGAAGGGGAAGACTGTCAAGGAGATGGATTGACACAGTGGCTGCAGGGATGGGCTGAAGCATAGTAGGGATTGTGAGAATGGCATAGGACCAGGCAGTGTTTCATTCTGTTGTACATAGGGTCTTTATGAGTTGGATGGCACATAACAACAAACAAGAGAACAAAACTACTTAAAAAACAATGAGGGTTAAACATAAAGCAATAATTTCAATAACATTCAATCACTAAGGGAAAGCTATTAGTTTACAGAATGTAAAGGCATGTATAGTAGTTAAAGTTGTATATCAACTTGGCTAGGCCCAGTTGAATGGCTGGGCAGCTGGATGTATTTTTTCCCCATGGTGAGAATGGTAATCAACTCCACGGTGGAATCTATTGGAGCAGCTGAGTAGCTGCTTTAGAGATGTGGGCTGCTTCCAGTATGTAAAAAGCACCATTGAGGAATGTCTCCAGTTTTTTGGCACACTTGAATGCTGCATGTAACCAAGTCGTTGTTCAACAGCCTGCCATGTCTGCTGATCTTGGGACTTTTTCTGGACTTGAATTAGTGGCCTGCCATGTTGTATGGTGATATCAGGACTGTGCCTTTTTACTTGTCAACCTTGAGTTTGTCAACCTCAGCAGCCAGGTGCTGCCTGAGTGAAGAAAAGCCTCTAGCTTCAGTGAGCTGGGAGCAAGAGGCTGAGCTGAAGCCCAAGGTTGAGGGGCTTTCACCTAGCCCCTAGATCCTGGCACTTGGAACTCGGACTTCTAGCCTCCAAAACTGTGAGAGGATAAACTCCTATTTGTTAAAGCCATCCCATTTGTGGTATTTCTGTTAGAGCGGCACTAGGTAACCAAAACAGCATGTAAGACAAAAGTAATAAACATAAAAACAAATAGCAAATATGTCAATGGTCTGTGTGGAAAATTCTTACCAGTCAGATAAACCCAAGTTGCCAACATAAAGAAACCTCAACCGCAATGAAGATTTAAAACAGTCCAATGACCTTACAGAACATGACCTTGGGAAAGCATGCCTGCTTCGGCCCCATATGGCATTTCAGTTTCAAGTCTAAATGAATACTTCAGTTCCTTTAATCTGTGACCAATTTACTTTTTTTTTCTTTGTGATTTGGGTGAAAGTTTACAGAGCAAATTCACTTTCCATACAGCAGCTCACACACACTTTGTCTCATGATATTGATTACAATTTAGCAGAATGCAAAAGCTCCCCTCCCACTTCCCCATAGTTACCTCTTCCCTGTGTTCTTCCCTCCGTGCACTCCTGCCCCTGAGCTATGTCCCTGTGCATGCACATGCATGATTGTTCTCTCCAAGGATTGTATCTACCTAGTGTAAATGTTCACCTCATATGCCTGAATCTGTGACAAATCCATCTTAAATATTAACACCTGCATACAGATTGAGAGCAAGGTTTGGGGTACTCCAGTGGGGTTTTAAGAGTGCTTTAATGATGTCTCTTTTGAGATATTGTGGGGTGAAATCAGACAGGCCTGGAGATCAAAAGCGTCTCTCACCTGTGAAAATTATGACAATCTAAAGTCCAGGTAACATGAAGCATGTGACCTCCAGAATGGCCAAAAGCAGAAGAAAAACATTCAGTTAACAGTTGTCAAAGATAAATAATTGGCAAGATAATACAAGTGTTGGGGGGGGGGGTCTTCACTTATCTATTTAAGGCATCTTCTCCAGGGAAAGCTGCCCCTCTCTTATTCACCTAACAGTCATGGGTCACCTTCTCAGAAACAGAAGCAGAGCCTAAGACAAAATGGAGTCTGAGCCTAACTTTGTGCCAGCCATTTTAGTTAGGCTAAGTGTCTGTTGGGGTGCCCTCACATATTTCCCCTGCTCTGATCATGAATTTCTGTAGAAATTCTTTGATCATCATCATAATAGTGCCTTCTCCACTTGGACACTCTGCTTCTGTGATTTTAAGTTAGGGTAAGTACAGGGCAAGGCCACATTGGAGGAACCATTTGGTTTCAATCTTCTCTGAGGACCTAGTTTCTTCAAGATACATAATTTTCTGTGTACTAAGGAGGGTGACAGCTTGATTACAAACATTAGACAGGCATTTCATACAGTATTATCTTGAAGATCAATTAAAATAATTACTTATTTGCCCTAAACCAAATGCCCAGTCTGATTTTTTTCAAAAGATCACAATGCTCACAACAAAATGGTCTTATTAAGGATCTTTGTAGGAGATCCTGGATAGACAGGGGGAACAATGTGGAGCAAAACTCAAAATCATTTGAAAAAAAAAAAAAAGCGGGGAACAGGTTTGCTGGCCCGATGGAACCTGGAGGAACTACTGAGACTATGGCCCCTAGCTGCCCTTCAGGTCTGGAATTGAAAGCACACCTGTGGCTTCCAGCCGAGCAGCAGACAGGCATACTAGTTGAGCATTTACCTGAGGTAGATACACTCCTTGGAAAGAATAAGCAAGAGAGAAAGAAGGGCTGCTCAGGCACAGGGAGACAGCTTAGGAGGTAGGAGTGCATGGAGGGATGGACACAGGGAAGCGGTACCTATTGGGAGGAAGTGGGAGAGGAGATGTTGCATTGTCCTAAATTGTGGTCAATGTCATGAGACAAAGTGTATGTGATCTGCTGTATGGAAAGTGTATTTGCTCTGTAAATTTTCACCCAAATCACAATTTAAAAAAAAAATGGTCTTATTAGTTTATCTGGGTGATTGTTTGACTCTAAAAATGGCTTTTAGGCGTGTTTTTCCAAGGCTTAAGTTTCAAAAAGACATCTAAGGGAAATGGTCTGTTGAGGTTACCCCAACTTCTAAGAAAGCCAGAAATCTGGAAACATTAACAATACAAGGCCAATTGCCTGAAATAACCCATAAGCTATGACCCTAAGGTCTTTGTAACAAGGAAACAAGTTCCACAAGGCATATGTTTATACATAAACAATATCAGTAACTGCTTTCACATGCCTCAGCTGTGAAGACATTCTGCAAAACCTTAAATTAATGGACATAGCAAAGTTAATCTATCGAGGTACAAAACTGTTTCTTAGGAAACATAGCAGGAAGTATTAATACCATTCTTTTTATAAAATCATAGCTCAAACTTCAGATACTTCTCTAGATAAGGTATTCATCACTTTGCTAAGCTTATCAACAGAAGCTTCTGATTAGTGTTCTATCATCTAAACTCATTGAAAGTCTGATGATTATATTATTCTTTTTAATGCAAGAACCAGCTATTTTAGTAGCTAATAGCACTATGCTGAGTAAGAATTTTCTCATCTCCTTTAAGGTTTCTTTTCTGGTTTCCAATTTTATATTAATATTATATTAATATTTTATATTAATTATTGGAACATGGAATGTACGAAGTATGAATCTAGGAAAA
>NW_006921804.1:4913403-4923478 GCF_000298275.1 Orycteropus afer afer
ACAACAACAATTTTATATTCCACTCATATTTCTTATTTTTCCTCTTGATCAATTGAGTATATATAAATTCCTAGTAACAGCATAACAAGAACCAGTGAAAATCTTCAGGTGACAACAAGAAACCCATTAGATAATTTAGGAGAAAGGAGAAAAACTGGTTTCTTATACCCAGAAACTAGACTATGAAACATTAGCAATATTCCTATATAGATCTCATAGTACTCTGGCAGTTCACTTAGTCCTGGGTAATAAGTTTTTGTTCCTTGGGATCCTAGATCAGCTGCACTGCAATCTGTGAACCGTACCTTCTACACCAGAGTTCTGGAAATCATTCAAAATATCACAGTCCTTTCCATAAGTCCAATATAGTCCATCTTTCTGTTGGAATATTTTGGTCAAGTGTTTCAGCAAGTCAGCAAATCAAGGTTTCTCTGAAGGTGACAAAACTTAATATGGCCATGGCCATCTAGATGAAACAATGGGTCTCTCTTTGTCCAGAGCAAAGAAGAATAAAGAAAACCAAAGATGCATGGAAATAATTAATCTAAGCAACTGGTATACCATGTGATCCTCAGCCTATATGACTATGAGACCAAAAGAACTAGATGGTGCCTGGCTATCACTATCAACCACTAGGAGGGGGAGCTATTTGGGAGATCCTGGAGAGAGTGGGAGAACAACGTGGAACAAAACTCAAAATCATTAAAAAAAAAAAGGGCGGGGATCAGGTTTGCTGGTGTGATAGAGCCTGGTGGAACCCCTGAGACTATGGCCCCTAGCTGCCCTTCAGGTCTAGAATTGAACCCACTCCTGTGGCTTCCAGCCAAACAAAAGACCGGCATATAAGGTGAACATTTACACTAGGTAGATACACTCCTTGGAGAGATCAGTCATGGGAGAATAGAAGGGCTCTGTGTGCACAGGGAGACAGCTCAGGGGGCAGGAGTGCATGAAGGGAAGGACACAGGGAAGAAGTAACTATGGGGAGGAAGTGGGAGGGGAGCTGTTGCATTGTGGGAAACTGCAATGTCATGAGACAAAGTGTATGTGAAATACTGTATGGAAAATGAATTTGCTCTGTAAACTTTCACCCAAATCACAATAAAAGTTTTTTTTTTTTTTTTTTAACAACAACAACTTAATATGTTGTTGTTGTTATGTGCTCTTGAGTCAGCAACCCCCCCCCTTGGGTTTCCAAGGCAGTATCACTACGGAAGTAGATTGCCCCATCTTCCTTCCGAGGAGTGGCTGGTGGACAACTTAATATGGACATGGTTAATTCATAATAATTTTTTATAAGTGAGAGACCTGATGGGAAGTCAATTATAGAACCAATGGAAAGCTAAATAAAGTCAATTTTAAATCAAAAAGAATATTAGATGAAAATATCTGTAAACATAATGACTAACCTGGTTTTCAAAGAGCTTTGAATATAACACATAATAATCTTGAAACATAATACTATATACAAAGACTACCTATAGTCTCTAACCATCTGGCTTAAGCTCTATTGATACCAAAACCAAAAATTCTATAGATAAGTGGAGTAATTCTCCCAGCTAAACCCACTGCCTTTAATGCTGGTTTCAAAAGAAAGTAAGCTGCGATCAAGTTAGCAATTAAAATAACACAAGAGGAAACACAAATTTTTAACCCAAAAGAGAATAAGCCACTTGTCTTGGCAACACTTCTCAGGTAATCTATAACCTGTTAGATAAAACTGTTTAGCACTCCTCTTTTCATATAAGTCCTTTGTGGTTTTTCGTCACATTTCAAAGTTGTCAGAAGTTTCTCAGGTCACTGAGAAACAATACCTAAGTCATTTAAGTAAAAATCTTAAAGGCAGAAACCTTAGCTATTTTTCAAAACAATGTGTCTAGATCTGACTCAAGAATCTACCCTTGCCTGCAAGGGAGATTACACAAAGAATGAAATCTTAAAACCAGTAATTAAAGAAAATTTTGTTACCTTAGCAGCAAGAAACCCAATTCTGTGTTTTATATGCTATTTATCATTAAAGTTTCTAGATATTATAAACTATTGAACTTTAGCCAGACAGAAAAAACTTTGACCATATCAAATAAATTCCTTTCAATAAATCTTTTAGACATTGCCTATTACATATCTCTTAAACCCTTTAAATGGCAAAAATGAACACTTACTAACAGACATGAATATGTATATATTCTTTCTCTAAATAGCAAAGCTATACGAACTTTAAATTATAACTAATATTTAACTTAATTATCAGTAAATTACCTAAAGATCTTGAAATTATATATACATATCACAAAACATGTAATAAACATTAAAATTTACAGAATACCCATAGAGATGTTTCAACAAACAGATTCAGTGGAGGAGATACTCGTGTTTGTGCCAAGAAATTTGCAAGACAGCTACCTGGCCAACTGACTGGCAGAGATTTCATATTTGTGCCCATTCCAAAGAAAGGTGATCCAACAGAATGTTGAAATTATCTAACAATATAATTAATATTGCATATGAGTAAAATTTTGTTTGAAGATAATTCAAAAACAATTGCAGCAGCATATTGACAGGGAACTGCCCAAAATTCAAGCTGGATTCAGAAGAGGATGTGGAACAAGGGATATCATTGCTGATGTCAGATGGATCTTGGCTGAAAGCAAAAAAATTAGCAGGAAGATATTACTCATATTTTATTGACAATGCAAAGGCATTTGACTGTGTGGGTCATAACAAGCTATGGATAACATTGCAAAGAATGGGAATTCCAGAGCACTTAATTGTGCTCATGAGGAAATTATACATAGACCAAGAGGCTGTTGTTCGAACAGTAAAAGGGAATATTGTATGGTTTAAAATCAGGAAGCGTATGCATCAGGGTTGTATATTTTCAGCATACTTATTCAATCTGTATACAGAATAAATAATCAGAGAAGCTGGACTACAGGAAGCAGAATTCAGCAATAGGATTGGAGGAACATCGTTAACAACTTGGGATATGCAGATGACAGAGCCTTGCTTGCTGAAAGTGAAGAAACTTGAAGCACTTACTGATGAAGATCAAAGACTACAGTCTTCAGTATGAATTGCATCTTAACATAAAGAGAACGAAAATCCTCACAACTGGACCAATAAGAAACATCATGATAAATGGAGAAAAGATTGTAGTTGTCAGGGATTTCATTTTACTTGGATCTACAATCAACACCCATGGAAGCAGCAGTCAAGAAATCAGATATTGTATTGATGGTTCCAACCCACAAGTTGCTCTGCAAAAGGAAGATGGGGGCAATCTACTTCTTTAAAGATTAATTGCCTTGGAAAACCAATGGGGGTTGCTATGAGTCAGAATCAACTCAATGGCAGTGGAGGAAAAAAAAGTTAAACATTGTGTTGCACTGAGCAAATGAACTGCAAAAGACCTTTTTAAAATGTTAAGAAGAAAAGATGTCACTTTGAAGTCTAACTAACCCAAGCCGTGGTATTTTCAATCACCTCATACCCATGTGAAAACTGAACAATAAATAAGGAAGACTGAAGAAGAGTTGATGACTTTGAATTGTGTTGGCAAAGAATACTGATAACACCATGGACTGCCAGAAGAACAAACAAATCTTTCTTGGATGAAGTGCAGCTGCATGCTCCTTAGAAGTGAGAATGGCCAGACTTGGTTTTACCTACTTTGGTCATGTTGTCAGAAGGGACCAGACCTTGGAGAAGGATATCACGCTTGGTAAAGTAGAAGGTCAGTGAAATGGGGAACACCCTCAATGAGCTGGATTGACACAGCAACTGAAACAGGCTCAAGCACAGCAAGGATTGTGAGGATGGTGCAGTACTGGGCATTGTTTCATTCTGTTGCACACAGGTTCACTGAGTCGGACACAACTCTATGGCACCTAACAACAATATCACAAAACATAATTACTGCTAAAAAATTTGTTTAAATATTCTATGTTTTCATTTAAATTTTACTATTTTCCCTATTTCTCCAAATCTAAATAGCCCTTTAAGATTGTACCAACTAATTTTGGAAATTACAAGGTTTTTGCTCAATTAACCAATTTGTGAATATAATTTCAAGTCGCCGGCTGGGGTGGAACCTTTTCTCTGGGATATTCCAAGTGTAATTTCTGTTTTGCTTTGTAGAGTTCTCTTGCAATGGAGAGAATTTGTCAGTGGTTCCCCCATAATAGCATCCACCCAATTTCCTAATAACTGTAGTAAACAGCATTTTCTCTTATTTTCTGTTGTCTGAAAAAGTCTACACCTAGTTTGGGAGGGGTCCTTCAAATGCATCCCTAGAGCTCCAAGACCTCAGAGACAGGGAGCCCTAGAGGCCTGATCTTGTCCTGCCCTTCCTGTCTTTTGACTCAAGATCAAAGACAAGAATAGATTATGCTATTTGTTTACATATGTTAAAGACAATGGATAACCATTGTTCATTGAAGAAACATTACCTAATTTAGTAATACCACCAGAGGTTAAAATTCTATTTCATAATCCTATCTTTTGCAATGCTTCATAAGATTTTCTTAGAGAAAGCAATTTAGGATAAATTGTTTAAGTTTTTATACCAATCAAAATAAACCATTTTGTTCAGTGCACTTTTCAAATGAACTGATTTGTGTTAAAGTTTCTTAGAATAGCTACTGAAAACCTAATTTGTAAGACTGGCATAAAAAGCAGTTATATTTGGAGCTGAGGCATAGAGCAACCTCATGGTAAAAAAAAAAAAAAAAAAAAACTCACCCCCATTGAGTCAGATCCGACTCATAGCGACCCCTCCTTGGGTTTCCGAGGTGGTATCACCACGGAAGTAGATTGCCCAACCTTCCTTCCAAAGAGTGGCTGGTGAGTTTGAACCGCCAGCCTTCTGGTTAGCAGTCAAATGCCTTAGGCACTATGCCACCAGAGCTCCCACGGTGGTGCACAGAAGATAAAAAAAGAAAGAAACCCAGATTGAAGGCTCTCTCTAGCTTAGAACTGAAGTCCTTAAGACAGAATCTCATCCACTTTTGTAGGTGACCCACCGCAGATTTTGTCCAGGTTGATGCCATCTCGAGTGAGAATCATACACTCACTGGGTCTCTGAAGTCTAAGGTCTCTCTGCCTTAAGATTTTTTTAAAAAATTATTTTATGATGATTAACAACAGCATAACATTTTAAAAACAGCACAACACAAAACAAGGCAACACACACACACACATACCAAGTAATTAGATAATTTCAAACTGTCACAGTTAGGTCAACCTATCTTAAAATTGGGAGCACTGGTAGCATAGTGCCTAAGGCACTTGACTGCTAACCAGAAGGCTGGTGGTTCAAACCCACTAGCCAATCCCCGGAAGGAAAGTTGGGCAATCTACTTCCTACTGCTTCGGAAACCCAAGGAGGGGTCACTATGAGTCGAGTCCGACTCGATGGCACATAACAACAACAACAACATCTTAAAATTACCAGAGATCTCTCTCAGGTCCAGTTGGAGAACCCTTGTCCCAAAAGTGCCCCAAAAGTTAAAGTGACTTTTTAAAGAATTCCTTGGTAATTGCACTTCAACATCCACTGTATAAAATAGCGATGGAGCCTGTAACCCTTACTTCTTGAGAGAGATATTCCTGATATTCAGAAGTGGCATTCCCCATCTTACCAAGGAACAAGATATGTTTTCAAGTTTCTGTAAAACAAGCGGGGTGTTGCCCATTCCCAACTGCAAACTTTGGCAATTCCATCCAATACATGCACACACAAAAAATCAGATGGCAGCACTTGGCAACAGTGAAGCATTGCATTTGGTTTAACAACCCTCACCAAAGTGCACAAATCTGGCTTAACAAAACCAGAGACCCAGACCAAAGGTCTGCAAGGAAGCAGGTAAAGCATCTTCAAACAGAACAAACATAGACAGATCCAGAACCAGAACTCTACCCCTCCCCACCACCACCACTGCAAATGGGGGCAAAACAAGACCTTTGCAAGACAGGCGGAGAGAGAAAATGGAAGGAAAAAAAAAAAAAACAGACAAAAAAAAAGGTATTAGGCCAGAGTTCAGCATGTATGATTTCTCTTGAAATTTATAAATCTGAAGATATAACCAAACACTCGTTGTTGCTGTTAGGTGCTGTCGAGTCAGCTCTGACTCATAGCGACCCTCCCTGTATACAATAGGACGAAATACTGCCTGGTCCTGCGCCAGCCTCACAATCCTTGCTATACCTGGGCACTTTGTTTCAGCTGCTGTGTCAATCCAACTTGTTGAGGGCATTCTCCTCTTTCGTTGACCTTCCACTTTACCAAGCGTGATGATATCCTTCTCCAGGGAATAGTCCCTTCTGACAACATAACCAAATTAGGGGGGAAGAAGTCTGGCCACTCTCACTTCCAAGGAGCATTCCAGTGGCACTTCTTCCAGGACAGATTTGTTAGTTCTTCTAGCAGTCCAGGGTACTTTCAGTATTTTTCATTAACATCACAACTCAAAAGCATCAACTCTTCTTCAGTCTTCCTTTCACATGTATGTGAGGCAATTGAAAACCATGGCTTGGTTTCAAAAAAACAAACCAAACTCACTGCCATGAAGTTGATTTGGACTCATAGTGACCCCTCCTTGAGTTTCCGAAGCTGTATCTCTTTGGGTTTCCGAGGCAGTATCTCTACGGAAGTAGACTGTCCAGTCTTCCTTCAGAGGAGTGGCTGGTGGGTTTGAAGCACCAACCTTCTGGTTAGCAGTCAAATGTCTTAGGCATTATACCACCAGAGCTGCTATGTCTTGGGTTAGGTGCACCTTACTCTTCAAAGAGACATCTTTGCTCTTCAGCACTTTAAAAAGGTCTTTTGCCCCTGATTTGCCCAGTGCAATACATTGTCTGATTTCTTGACTGCTGCTTCCATTGGTGTTGATTGTGGAACCAAGTAACATGAAATCTTTGACAACTTCAATCTTTTCTTGATTTATCATGATGCTGTTTATTTATCCAGTTGTGAGGATTTTAATTTTCTTATGTTGAGGTGTAATCCATACCATAGACTGTACTCTTTAATCTTCATCAGTAAGTGTTTCAAGTCATCTTCACTTTCAACAAGTAAAGTTGTGTCATCTGCATATTGCAGGTCCTTAATGAGTCTTCCTCCAATCCTGATGTCTCATTCTTCTTCATATAGTCCAGTTTCTCACATTACTTGCTCAGCATACAGATTGAACAAGTATGGTGAAAGAATATAACCCTGACACATGCCCTTCCTGATTTTAAATCATGCAGTATCCCCTTGTTTGGTTCCAGTGACAGCCTCCTGGTCTGTGTACAGGTTCCTCATGAGCACAATTAAGTGTTTTGGAATTACCATTCTTCTCAATGTTACGTATAATTTCTTATGATTCACGTAGTCGAATGGAAGAACTCTTAATGTTTTATTTCCTTTTGTTTGCTGGCAAATGTTATTTCCAGCTGTAGGTGAGACTATCATTCATAATCTCTTAAAGGATCTGGGGGGGAAAAAGCAGTTGGACTTGGAAGAAACTGAAATTAGATTCTAGGATGCAGCTCTTACATATGTCAGAAGATTGTGTTTTAACATCTCTAAGAGTTTTTGCCACCACTTGTCAGTCTGTTGTACTATGGTGGCTTGTGTGTCACTGAGGCTGGAAGCTATGCCTCCAGTGTTTCAAATGCCAGCAGGGTTGCCCATGGTGGATGGGTTTCAGTGGAGCTTCCAGACTGAGACAGACTCAGAAGGAAGAGGCCATCCACTTCTCAAAGAATTTAAAACACTGTCAGATATGTTACTGGAAAACTTTATGAATAGCCCTGAAACATTGTCTGATATAGTGCCAGAACATGAGCCCCTCAGGTCAGAAGGCACTCAAAAAAAAAAGACTGTGGAAGAGCTGCCTCCTCAAAGAAGAGTCCATCTTAATGATGTGGATGGAGTAAATCTTTTGGGACCTCCATGTGCTGATGTGGCATGACTCAAAATGGGAAGAAACAGCTGCAAATATCCATTGATAATTGGAACATGGAAACTGAATAACAGCCTCTTAAAAACTACTGGGAGCTCTGGTAGCATAGTGCCTAAGTTACTTCACTGCTAACCAGAAGTCTGGCAGTTCAAACCCACCAGCCACTCCTTGGAAGAAAGGTTGGGCAGTCTACTTCTGTAGTGATACTATCTCGGAAACCCAAGGAGGGGTTGCTATGAGTCAGGGCCGACTCAATGGCACATAACAACAACAACAACAGAAAAAAAGTAAAACACTGTTAGCACTTTATATATATATTTCCAAATTTATCTATGTATATGTAGAATGGGAGCTCTGGTGGTGTAGTGCCTAAGGCATCTGACGCTAACCAGAAGGCTGGCAGTTCAAGCCCACCAGCCACTCCTTGAAAGGAAGGTTGGGCAATTTACATCCATAGAGATACTGCCTTGGAAACCCAAGGAGAGGTCGCTATGAGTTGGGTCTGACTTGATGGCACATAACAACAACAACAACATAGAGTATATATCAATCTAGTTTCTTTTTCGCCTAGCACATAATAGCCGACATAAAGCTAATTTCCAAAATTCAAAGGTAAGTCATATTCCAGGTTCCCACTTCTCCATTTCTGACACCGATCACTCATATGGAGCTTTCTTTTTTTTATCCTAACCACCTAGAGTCAGATCTCCACAAGTTAGGACTCTGTCCTTCCAGTCCCTGACAAATAAGCAAGCACCAGTCTCTATGCTTGTTCTCACTGTCTCCATTGTTTTCTATAGTTTGCTAGAATGATTCAGAATTGACAGAAACTACCTATACTTACCAACTTATTATAACTAGAAATGATACAAGTAGAGAGATGCATCAGGCAAGGTCTGGGGGTGGTAGAAACACAAAATGTGCCACATTCTCCCATGCATGGATGTTATCACCACTCCAGGAAGCCCCAAGGAGAGCTCCAAGGTCCCACATCCCTTAGTCTTTGTGACCTCGACAAATACACATGACTAGGGATTTAATGCATACTTATTGGCAGCTCTGGTGGAGTAGTGCCTAAGGCATTTGACTGCTAACCAAAAGGGTGGAAGTTCAAACCCATTAACCACTCTTCGGAAGGAAGGTTGGGGAATTTACTTCCATAGTGATACTGCCTCAGAATCCCAAGGAGGGCTGTGGAGTCATATCCAACTCATAGTGACCCCTCCTTGGCTTTCCAAGGCAGTATCACTACAGAAGTAGATTGCCCAACCTTCCTTCCAAGGAGTGGCTGGTGGGTTTGAACCGCCAGCCTTCTGGTTGGCAGTTAAATGCTTTAGGCACTATGCCACCAGAGCTCCTTACTGCGTCACCAGAACTCCTTAATCAATAAATATGTATGATTTGTTTCATCATAACCTCCTCCTTTCCTACCAGGTGTGGAGTTTGATGGTGGGGTGGGGGGTGGGGGGAAGGGTCCTACTACATGTGCATATACTTAAGTATTGCCTGGATATTTTGGAAAACAAAAGGCATCTTGATTACTCAGGAATTCAAGGCCTATTTTCAGGAACCAGAGACAAAAGGTCAAATTAAATTCTTTGTCCCACAAAGGCCATGGTCCTTTCAGGTCCTTCTTTGAAATATGGTTGCCAGATTTAGAAAACAGAGCAAGCAAGCAAAAGGTCCTGGGATACCCAGTTAAATTTGAATTTCACATAAACAATGGATAATTTTTTAGTGTGAGTATTTTATCTGGTAATCCTACTTCAAAGACTAGTTCTCTGAGGGAAATCATTGTGTCTGTTTTTATGCTTTTCTTTCAACTCCTCTTCTTATCACTTCGATTATGCCCTTATCTCTCATGAGGTCATTGCAAGAGGCTCCTGACTGGTCTCCTTGCCATTAGTCTCTCCAACCTCCAGGTCAGTCTGCATTCTAAAATACCAATGAACTTAAGTAATACCTCTGCTCAGAGAAAATTAGTGCTGAATGGACTTTAGAATTCATTTTTTTTTTTTTTTTTTTTTTTTCCTTGACACCCGTGAGAAAGACTGGACAAGGGTCTTGCAGAAACCACAAGGTTTGGTAACAAGTTGAAGGCTGGTGCTAGTTGAATTACTGATTCTCTA
>NW_006921804.1:4923688-4925187 GCF_000298275.1 Orycteropus afer afer
TATCACTACGGAATTAGGATTGCCCAACCTTCCTTCCGAGGAGTGGCTGGTGGGTTTGAACCGCCAGCCTTCTGGTTAGCAGTGAAGTGCTTTAGCCACTACGCTACCAGAGCTCCTGGGCAGCTGGTAGTAGTTATGAAATAAGACCAAGTATGGGTCCCTGCCCAGTGCGCAGTCAGGCCAAAACAGTTTACACACCGAGTGATTAAGAGAAGAGAAAATTATTTATTGCAAAATGGCAACGCAAGGAGTAGGGGTACCCTCGCACCCAGATCTGACTCCCTGAAACTCCACTGAATTACAGTTTTATAGGTTTCAGAAGAGAGGGTTATACATATTCATAAATATTTCAGGAATTTGGGCATGAGATGGTTGATGATTGGCTGAAATGTTAGTTCCCAGTAACTTTGTTCCTCTCTGCCCCACTGTGCATGTCCGCAAAGTTGTTTTCTAAAACACATTAACACGTTTATTACCTGTGCCTAAGGAAATAGTAGGAAAGAATGTTTTTCCATTCAGTTCTTAAGGAACTGAGCTTATTGTATTTACTCATCTGTCTCCAGCTGGAGTCTTATATGTTTCCTCATCTATCTTCAGCTGGGGTCTGGGGTGGGTAAATAGTTGAGGGTGATTATCTACTCCCATCCAGGGTCCTATCTGCCTTAACCAGGGTGGGGAAAATAGTTTTGACTTTACTCGGTTTCCATTATTCCCCATGATGAGACTGGCAATCAACTCCATGGTGGGATCTACCACAAGCAGCTGAGTAGCTGTTTTTGGGATGTGGTCTGTTTTCTGTATATAAGGAGAAGCCTTGGGGATAGTCTCTAGCTTATGGCATGTTTGGACCCTGCATGTAGCCATGTTGTTGTTCAGCAGCCTGCCATGCTCTGCTGACCTTGGGACTTACAATGGACTTAAATTAATGGCCTGCCATGTGGTTTGGTAACATTGGGACTGTGCCTTTTTACTTGTTGACCTTGGGTTTGTCAGCCTCAGCAGCTAGCAGCTGTTTGAATGAAGAAACACCTGTAGCTCCAGTGGGCCAGGAGCAGGAGGCGGAGCTGGACCCCAAGGTTGAGGGGCTTTCACCCAGCCCCTAGAGCCTGGCACTTTGAACTTGGATTTGAAGCCTCCAAACTATACGAGAATAAACTCAGTTTGTTCAAGCATCCTGTTTGTGGTATATTTTTATCAGAGTGGCACTAGGTAACCAGAACAGCATCCAAACATATAGCAGTGGCCCTTTCATCCTTGGCTTTCCCACACAGGGTGAAGGAGATTTAGGTCATACCTCCACCCCAACTCCTGACTATTGTGGAAATGGTGGAAATAAAATTTAAATTGAAGCCATTTTAGCTGAAAAAGGGGAACCTCAGTTCCTGGAACTGAAGCTGAGCCCAAAATGTTGGGTAACTAATGTCAGTTTCAGTTCTTAGCATTAAAGAAGAAAACTGAACGTAAACAATTCTCAGAAATGACATCAACTATCCGCACTC
>NW_006921804.1:4926152-4928699 GCF_000298275.1 Orycteropus afer afer
AAAAAAAAAAATCTGTTGCCATGGTGTCAGTTATGACTCATAGTGACCCCATGTGTTACAGGATAGAATTGCTTCATAGCATTTTTTTTGGCTGTAATCTTTATGAAACAGACCACCAGCCCTTTCTTCTGTGGCATTGCTGGGTGGGTTTGAACTGAGGCAGCTACCCTACCCCTAATTCCCTTCTGGGTAGGCATGCACTGGTACAGAATGAGCTGCCCTGTTCCCCTCTGCCTACTTAGCCAGCAGAAGCAGCCTGAATAGACTGTCCCCACCTAGTTTTGCTTTTGCTTATCAGTTTGTTTTTAAATTATTATTTTTTTATTCCTCCTTTATTTCTTTTTTTTTTTCCCTCTTCCCTTCCCTGGCTTTTTTGTCTTCTTCTTCCCATTCCCCTCCCCCTTTTCCTTGTTCCCTTATTTTTACTTTCTTTTCTTCTTCCCATCCCTTGTTTTCCTTTTTGTATTTTTCTTTTTGCTTTATTATTCTCTTGCTTTTTCTCTTATTCCAATTCCCTAGATTTTTTTTTCTTTTCCCTTTTTTGTCTTTTAAAATTTTTCTTTTCATTTAATGATTTTTTTTTGGCAGTTGTTGCTGTTTATGTGTTTTTGTTCTTTTTTTTTAATTTGATGTTTTTGTCCAACCAGGTGGGTGACAGCAATTGTGCCCACATGACCCAACTGCACCTGTACTACTGTACACCTGTACTGTCCCACTCCTGGGTGAGGACCACCACTAGCACCTACTGATCAACAATAGATGGTGGATAATACCAGCCTAATTTACCCTCAATTGTTCTATATGAACAGCTAACAGAGATTTGTGCATACATTCTCATCCTCTATCACACTCCCCAGGAGATAGATGATGAGTGCCTCATTACTGCCAAACTAGCAAACAGAGTAACACACTAGCCCCACTCATTCAGATATATCAAAATAAAACAAAGCAAAAAGAAAAGAAAAACAAACCTGGGCAAATCACACCAACATACAATCACCAATTGAATATAAATACAATGACATCACAATGTCTTGGAGACAGCTGACCATTCCAGTTCACACAAAGAAGTAAGATAAAGTAGTACAAACAAGGGAACAGGATACAGAACCAGAAAACTTCCCTAAGGAAGAAGTGGCATTGGAACTAACCAATAAGGAATTCAAAGCAATTATATGTAGGTACCTTCAAGAGACTGAGAGACAGATCAAGGAAAATATTGACAAAATTAAGGAAAGCACAGACAAAATTCTAGAACAATTTAGGAAAACAATAAAAGAACAAATGGACAAAATAAATGAAAATAAGAAACCATACAAAAACAAAAAATAGAAATCCAGAAGATTAATACTAAGGTTTCAGAAATAGATAACACATTAAAAGGGCAAAGATGTAGAACTGAATCAATGGAAGACAGAATTAGTGAGGTTGAAGACAAATCTTTCAATACTACTTTTTGTTAAGGGATCATTCAGAAAAAAGATCAAAACAAAATAAAGAAAGCTTAAGATTTATGTGGGACACTATCAAGAGGAATATATTTCGTTGGAAGAGATTTCCCTAATATGATGAAACAAAGACGATATCCATTAAAGAAGTTCAAGGAACCCAAGCAGCATAGACTCCAAAAGGAAATCACCAAGACATATTGCGGTGTACTAAATTACTTAGTGTGGCTTTTCTACCCATAAGTCTTTGTAAACTCCAAGGTGGGATTTGCTATGAGCAACTGAGGAGCTCCTAATTGCTAAAGTTGTCCACCTGGAGTATTTCTGTTGGGAGTGGTACAAAACAATGTTCTGGGAGGTTACCACTCTCTCTCAGGTGCTTAGAGTTCTGATGCTATGATTGGCTAGTTTGGCCTCTCTGCTGGGCTCAAAAAAGGCATCCTAGAGGCAGAACTCTCTCTGACTGCTCACTGAGGAAGACGTGCTGCTGAAAGAGACATGCGCTCCTGAGACATGTGCTGCTGGGAAAGAGATGCAAGAGACATGCATTGCTGAGTGAGGTACCGAGGGGCACACTGCTGGGAGAGAGACTGTGAGAGACTGTTGGCTGAGGGACGGTGGGCTGGGAGAGAGACTGAGCATTTTTCCTAAACTTGAATTGTAGCCTGGTGCTTCCTTAATAAACCCTGTAATCTGTGAGTTCTGTGTGGCCACTGCAGTGAATTATTGAGCCCAGGAGAGAGGTGGTGGGTGCTTCGGGAGGAACGGTTGGAGAAAGGGCTAGAGGAAGGCAGCATGTCTGGCCTTATAGGAATAGGCCTTGGGTTATTGATGGTGACTCTGTCTTCCTTTTGTGGGATTAGAGGAGGTTGGAACATGTGGCCTCCTTGTCCTTTTTGCACATATCATAATCAAACTTAAAAACCAAAGAAAAAGAAAATCCTAAAAGCAGCACAGGCAACATGCAAAGTTAACTACAAAGGGCAACCAATAAGATTAAGCTCTGATCTCTTGCCAGAAACCACACAGGCAAGAAGACAGTGGGATGACATATATAAAATTCTGAAAGAAAAAAATTGCCAACCAGCAAAACTGGCAC
>NW_006921804.1:4928939-4929639 GCF_000298275.1 Orycteropus afer afer
AAAAAAAAAAAGCCTACAGTCACCAGAAGAAAAGAAATAATAAAGATTTGAGCAGAAATAAATGAAACAGAAAAAATGAACAAGACTGGAAGTTGGTTCTTTGAAAAGGTTAATAAAATTGACTAACCACTGGCAAATTTAACAAAGGAAAAGAAGGAGAAGACACAAATAACATAAATAAGAAATGAAATGGGCAATGTCACAACAGAACCAACTGAAATAGAAAGGATAATATCAGGATACTATGGAGAACTTGTACTTCAACATGTTTGAAAACCTAGAAGAAACAGACAGATTTTTAGAAACACACTACCTACCTAAACTAATACAGACTGAAGTAGAAATTTTGAATAGATCCATGATAAAAAATGGAATTGAATAGGTCATTAAAAAAGAAGAAAAAGCTACCAATAAAAAAAAGTCCTAGCCTTGATGGCTTCATTGGAGAATTCTATCAAACATTCAAAGAAGAGCTGACACCAGTCCTATTCAAACTATTTCAGAATACACAAATTATGGAATCCTCCAAAATTCATTCTATGAAGCAAGTATAACCCTGATACCAAAACCAGGTAAAGACATCACTAAAAAGGAAAGCCACAGACCAATATTCCTCATGAATATAGATGTAAAAATCTTCAACAAAATCCTCGCCAATAGACTCTAATCATATATATATGATTATATATATATATATATA
>NW_006921804.1:4942536-4948916 GCF_000298275.1 Orycteropus afer afer
CAAGATTATCTTCTGTGTCTGTGTTAATTGGTTTCCCTTTTCTTTGTTGAAGAGGGTCTGTGCAATCCTTCTGCCTAGTCCGCCATCTTGCCCCGCCTCCCCCGCCAACATTATTCTTAATGGAGAGAGACTGAAACCATTCCCCTTGAGAACAGGAAGAAGACAAGGACGCTGTGATAGTTGGTGTTGTGTGTCAACTTGGCTGGACCACAATTCTGAGTGGTTAAGCAGTTGTGAGGTGGGTTATTCTCATGATGAGATTGGATGTATATGTTTTGAGCAGCCAATTGGTTGAAAGGGAGTTTCCCTAGGAGTGTGATCTGCTTTCAATATTTTTATGGATATCCTGGGGAAAAGAGACATTCTTCTGTGGATTGGAATCCTGTTGTGCTGTGTACAACTGTCCATGAGCAAACAATCCATGATTTGGCCTGGAGATCTTGGATTTGTCATTCGTTGGAGTCAACAGACGGAATACTGCTTGGCTATCTTGAGCTCCTCAGCCCTAACAGTTGCGTGAGTTGGGAAAAGCCTCCAGCTTGATGTTTGATCCAAGAAATTTGGACTTGCCAGCTTCTACAAGTGTGTGAGGAGCTCTGGTGGCGTAGTGCCTAAGGCACTTGATGGCTTATCAAAAGGCTGGCAGTTCAAACCCATCAGTCACTCCTCGGAAGGAAGGTTGGGCAATCTACTTCCGTAGTGATACTGTGTTGGAAACCCAAAGAGGGGTTGCTATGAGTCAGGTCTGACTCAACGGCACATAAGAAAACAACAACAACATAAGGGTGTGAGCCATTTTCCTAAGATAAATTTATCTTTCTTTCTCTTTATATAAGCTTTATTGGTTTTGCTTCTCTAGAGAACCCACTCTAACACAGATGCTCTCTATCACCACTTCTATTCAACATTGTATTAGAAGTCCTAGCCAAGGCAATACAGCAAGAAAGGGAAATCAAAGGCATCCAAATTGATAAGGAAGAAGTAAAACTATCCCCATTTGCTGATGATATGATTCTATACACAGAAAACCCAAGAGACTCAGCAAAGAAACTACTGGAAGTAACTGAAAGATTAGCAAGTTGTCAGGATATAAGATAACCATACAAATATCATTTGAATTCCTCTACACCAACAAAGAGATCTTTGAAAAGGAAATAGGGAAAATAATACTATTTACAATAGCTACCAGAAAGATAAAGTACTTGGGAATAAATCTTACCAGGGACACAAAAGACCTATACAAATTAAATTACAAAATACTACTATAGGAAACTATAAGTTGTTGTTATGTGCCATTGAGTCATCTCCGACTCATAGTGACCCCTCCTTGGGTTTCCATGGTGGTATCTCTACAGAAGTAGATGGCCCAATCTTTCTTCCAAGGAGTGGCTGGTGGGTTTGAACTGCCAACCTTCTGGTTAGCAGTCAAGTGCCTTAGGCACTATGCCACCAATAGAAGAACATACAATGTTCATGGAAAGCAAGACTAAACATTGTGAAAATGTCAGTAGTACCCAAAACAATCTATAGATTCAATGCAATCCTGTTCCAGATTCCACCAGCATTCTTTAAGGACATAGGGAGAAAAAAAAAACAGTCACTAATTTTATATGGAAAGGAAAGAAACCTTGGATCAGCAAAGCACTACTGAAGAAGAAGAACAAAGTAGAAGGTCTCACACTTCCACATCTCAAAGCCTATTATACAACTGCAGTAGTCAAAACAGCCTGGTGTTGGTACTATAACAGACACATAGACCAGTGGAATAGAATTGAGAACCTAGAAATAGATCCATCCACCTATGGACAGCTGATCTTTGACAAAGGGTTAAAATCCAATAAATGAGGATGAGACAGTCTCTTTAACAGATGGTGCTGGCAAAAGTGGACATTCATTTCCAGAAAAATGAAACAAGATCCATACCTCACACCATACACAAAAAGTAAGTCAAGATGGATCAAAGATTTATTAAATGTAAAACCTAAAAGTGTAAACTTCATCAAATAAAAAATAGGGGCAAAGGAAGATAGGGCAATCTACTTCCATAAAGATTTACAGCCTCAGAAACCCAATGGGGGTGGCCGTGAGTCAGAATCAACTCAATGGCAGTGAGTTTTTATTTATTTTTTTTAATATATGGTGTTAATAGACTATCAAACATAAGTAAAAATGCACAAACAGCAGAAGGTAAACTAGATGACTGAGACCTTCTAAAAATTAAATTCTTATTTACATCAAAAGACTTCTCCAAAAGAGTAAAAAGAGAACCTACAGATTGGGAGAAAATATTTGGCAATGACATATCTGACAATGGACATATCTTTAAAATGTAAATACTACAGCATCTCAATATAAAAAGACAAAAAATACAATTAAAAAATGGGTAGAGGACATGAACAGACACTTTACCAAAGAAGATATTGAGGCAGTCAACAAACACATGAAGAAATGCTCATGATCATTAGCCATTAGAGAGATGCAAATGAAAACAACAATAAGATATGTCACTCTAGCAATAATAGCAAAGTTCAACAAGACAGAAAATAACTAATGTTGGCAAAGATGTGGAGAGATTGGCACTCTCATACACTGCTGGTGGGACTGTAAAATGATACACCCATTGTGGAAAATGGTATGGTGCTTCCTTAAAAATTGTGATATAGAAATATCATTTGATCAGCAATCTCATTACTAGGTACATATCATAAAGAATGAGAACCAGGAAACAAATAGATATATACACACCCATGTTCATCACAGCACTATTCACGATAGCAAAGAGATGGAGACAACCAACATGCCCATAAACAGATGAATAGACAACCAATTGTACTACACACACACAATGGAATACTATGCAACTTTAAAGAATGATGAAGAATCCATAAAACACCTCATAACATGGATGAACTTGGAGGACATTATGCTGAGTGAAATAGATCAATCACAGGGAGACAAATATTGAATGAATCCACTATTGTAAAAAGTCAAGGAAAGGTTTACACATGGACTTTCTTATTGGTTACCAGGGATGGTAGGGGAGGGGAAGGAAAATTGCTAGGTAGGTAGGAGACAAGTATTGATTAGGGTGAAGGGAAAGACAGTATACCTAAAGCCAGTGACCACCACAATAACACTAAGAAAAAGGAAGATGCAGTGTGGTGCAACAAGAGGTACAGAGAAAAAGGGTAAACATTTTTACGTACACAATACTGCATGATCAGTAATAACAATCATTAATCTATGGGTGGATACGAAGGCTAGATGATCAGATATGGGCAGGCAAAAGAGAATATACCCATGACCATATATAAGTTTAAGGAGCTCTGGTAGTGCAGTAGGTAAGAAAATTGACTCTAACCAGGAGGTCAGCAGTTCAAACCCACTAGCTGCTCCACAAGAAGAAGATGAGGCAATCTACTTCTGTAAATATTTACAGCCTAGAAACTCTATAGGGGTCACTATGAGTCAAAATAGACTCAGTGGCAGTGGATTATATATAAGTTTGGCAGATGATATTTCTCCATACATATTTTGTATGTGCTATTGAAACCGAGTAAAGTGTTCCCCAAGAATGTGGAACAGTATCTATTCTAAGGGGGAATTGAAACCGAGTAAAAACTTTTCCCCACCCTGGCACCCGGATGGTAATAGATAAGTAAACTAAATTACCCCCAACTATTTTCCCACCCCCATAGATGACTATTCAGTTCCTTAAAGAATGAATGGAAGACATTCCTTCCTACAGATGATAGACTGCTAAAAGTATCTTAGAAACAACTTATGAATTAACTCTGGCCCGGACATGCGCAATAAGGCAGAAAGGAAATGTCTTAGAAACAACTTGTAAATTAACTCTGGCCCACAGACATGCACAATAGGCAAAAAGGAACAAAAGTTAATTGTGGACCCTCTCCCCTCTGCCCAAGCCCCTATCAACTGGTACCAGGAAACTAGCATGACTCATCAGCAATCTTCACATGTTTCCCCTTCCCACCCCAAATTCCTCAACCTTTTGTGAATATGCACAACCCCCTCTCCTGAAAGCTACAAAGGCTGTGTTTGGATGGCATCTTGGGGAGTCAGATCTGGGTATTGAACTACCCCTACTCCTTGCATTACTGCTTTGCGATAAATAATTTTCTTTCCTCTCAATCTCGGTGTGTAAACTGTTTTGGCCTGACTGCACACCGGGCAGGGACCCACATTTGGTCCAATAACACTGTAAGAATGTCCCTATGTATAATAGAGCTAACAGGGGGCCAAGTTGTGATATCTTAGCCACAGCTAAACACCTTGAGAGAGCGAGTTGCTGGGCCCATGGGCTCAGGACTATGGTCATGGAAGACATCAAGCTCAATTGGCATAAGGTACTATACAAAAACATTGGTCTACATCTTACTTTGGTAAGTGGCACCTGGAGTCTTAAGCTTGTGAGTGGCCATCTCAGATGCAACGACTGGTTTCTCCTCATCTCAAGCAAAGAAGAATGAAGGAAATTGGGGATGCATGGAAACAATTAATCCAAGGGACTGGTGGACCATGTGAACCTCAGCCTATATGATCCTAAAACAAGGGGAACTAGATGGTACCCAGCTACTGCTGTCAACCACTTGGAAATGGATCAAAATAGGACAGAGTGGGAGAAAAATATTGAGCAAAACTCAAGATAATAAAAAAACAGTTTTACTGGTTTGATGGAGACTGGTGAAACCTCTGAGAGTGTGGCCCCTGGTCACCTTTTGGGCCTGGAATTAGACTCACTCCCGTGGTTTCCAGTCAAACGATAGACAGGCATATAAGGTGAACATTTACACAAGGTAGGTACACTTTTTAGAACAAGTAACCATGGGAGATTAGAAGGGCAGTATTTGCAGAGGGAAATGACTCACAGGGCATGAATCCATAGGAAAGATGGACACAGGGAAACAGTAACCACAGGGAGGAAGTGGGAAGAGAACTATTACATTACAGGGATTGCAATCAATGTCATGAAACAAAATGTGTATGAACTGTTGAATGGAAAATGAATTTGCTCTGTAAACTTTCACCTAAATCACAATAATAAACAACAAATAAATAAATAAATAAATAAAATGTCAAAGAAGAAGGAGGAGGCAGAGGAGAGGAAGGAGAGGAAGAGGAAGAAGAAGAAGAGGAAGAAAGAACATTCTGACTAAGAGGCACAAAACCAAAAGAAACCAAGGATATAGCCTGAAATACTCCAGAGAGGTCACCTTGAGAAATAAACAGAATCCACGTGGTGTTGATGTCTTCCAGAACTAAGAGCAAATGTAGCAGCCTCTCTGTGTCCTTCTTATGGGTTAAAGAGCCCCAGACCTGGGGAATGGAATGTGTACATGTGATCATAAACTTTAGCTCAACCTATATTAGCCTTGTATTTGCCCACTGGGGGTGGGCAGACTTTTAGAGTATTCTGAAACTCGGTCCTCCACTCATGCACAAGTAATTAAACTCTTTCTTCCCTTAAAAAACAAAATAAATAAATAAGAGCCAGGCAGAACTGCCTATTTACAAATGTAGGTTCAGTGTGGAAACCTTCACCTGAAAGTGAAGTTTTGACATTAAAGGCCAAAACACACACTCCTGACTGCCATGACACTATATCCCTTCTGATGTTAATTAGCTCTTAGAATGCTATGGTGCAATGAATTACTTGGTATGTCTCTCCTAGCCATAGTCTGTGTGACTCCCACCAAATGACTGGGAGCAACTATGCAAATATGATGGGATTGGATAGTTTGTGAGTAATGTAAATAAGGTACATGGCACCTTGTGGGGGTGGGACCAAGCAAATAAGGTGTATGGAACCCTAATGTGGGGATTGGTTAGTTTTGTCATTCTGCTAGGCTTAAAATGAGCCCTCCTAGAGGTAAAGGTCAGCCGCAGGGGTCCAGGTGGGGAGAGAGAACCCAGGCCCAAAGCATCAGGGCGGGAGAGTGGGAGAAAGGGGATAAATAGCCAGGAACTCGGACAGAGGAGCAGCCAACTGCAGGGATCCAGGTGAGAAGAGGGAATTCAGGCCTACCCAAAGCATCAGGGTGGGAAAGCAGGAGAAAGAGGATTAAAACACCCAGGAATCTGGACAGAGGAGGAGTCAGCCGCAGGGACCCAGGTAAGGGTGGTACGAGAGGTTTCCAACAGGGAGACAAACTTATCTGTCAGTTTGTCCTACCGTGGTGACGTGTTGATGTGAGTTTTGAGGCTGAGCCACTGGTGTTCCAAACCCAGCGGGATGCACATGGTGCACAGGTATCAGTCCAGCTTACAGACTGAGACAGACTAGAAAGAAGGAAGAGGCCATCCACTTCTCAAAGAATTGGCCAGGGAAAACCTTATGAATAGCAAAGAAACACTGT
>NW_006921804.1:4951471-4993311 GCF_000298275.1 Orycteropus afer afer
GATGCCAATGGAAGCAGCAGTCAGGACATTAGACGACGAGTAGCATTGGGAAAGTCAACTGCGAAGGAACTGTTTCAAGTGCTGAGGAGCAAGGATCTCTACTTGGGGACTAAGGTGTGCCTAACACAAGCCATATTTCCAATCACCTTGTATGCATGTGAGAGCTGGACAACGAATAAAGAAGAGCGAAGAAGAGTTGATGCTTTTGAGTTGTGGTGCTGGCGAAGAATGCTGAAAGTACCATGGACTGCTAAAAGAACTAATAGATCTGTCCTGGAGGAAGTGCACCAGAAATGCTCTTTGGAAGAGAGAACGGCCAGACTTTGTCTCACCTTTTTTGGTCATGCTGTCAGAAGGGACCATTCCCTGGAGAAGGATGTCATGCTTGGTAGGGTGGAGGGTCGATGAAAGAGGGGGAGGCCTTCAATGAGATGGATTGACATGGTGGCTGCGATGATGGGCTCAAGTGTAGCAGGGATCGTGGAGTTGGCACGGGATAGGGCAGTGTTTCGTTCTGCTGTGCTTGGGGTCTCTATGAGTCAGAAACGACTCGGTGGCACCTAACAAGAACAGAGGTAAAGGTGAGGTCTGGTGGCATAGTGCCTAAGGCATTTGACTGCTAAGTTCAAACCCACCAGCCACCCCTCAGAAGGAAGGTTGGGCAATCTACTTCCATAGTGATACTGCCTCTGAAACCTAAGGTGGGGTCACTGTGAGTTGGATCTGACTGGATGGCAGTGTGTTGAGAGACAAAAGGGGGGATCTCACTGCCATCAACAGAAAAGAACCAGAAGGTGGAGTGGAGCACATCCTTGGACCTGAGATCCCTGCGCTGGGCCTCCTTGGCAGAGAGACTGGCAGAGATGACTGGCTGAGACAACTGGCAGAGAAAACTGGCTGCGATGACTGACTGAGGAGCCAAGAGGCATGAAACTGAATGGTGGGCTTCCCGGCCCATGGAGCGAGAAAGCTGAGTGCCTTTGGGCAGAAGTCTTGCTGGTGGAGTGGGATGCACCTATTGGCAGAGCTAGAAGAGGTTTGTAACACTTGCCTGAGCAGGGCAGAGGCCAGGCCAAGAGGCCAAGAGCCAGAGAGATGTGCCTGAGAGAATAGTAGAGGGGAGACTATCCTGAGAATTGTATCCTGAGTATGTTCCTGAACCTGAATTGTAGCCTATTACTTCCCTGAGAAACCCCATAACTGTATTGCCCGTGAGTTCTGTGTGACCATTGCAATGAACTATTGAACCCAGGAGAGAAGTAGTGAGTGCCGTGGGAGGGATGGTTGGTGTCAGGATTGACTGAAAGGTGGTGATATGTCTGGCCTCATAGGAATAATAATCCTTGGGTTGTTGATGGTGCCTCTGTTTTCCCCTCATGACGTTGGGTCTCTGTGTTAGACTGGGTTCTCTAGAGAAACAAAAAAACAGTAAAGCTTATATATATAGAGAGAGATTTATCTTAGGAAAATGGCTCTCATACTTATAGAAGCTGGCAAGTCCAAAGTTCCTGGATCAAACATCAAGCTGGAGGCTTTTCTTGACTCTTGCAGCCATAAGGGCTGAGGAGCTGAGAGCTGGCAGGCAGTACACTGACTGTTGACTCCAACGAATGACAAATCCAAGATCTCCAGGCCAAATGGTGGATTGTTCACTCATGGACAGTTGTAGGCAGCACAACGGAATCCTGATCCACAGAAGAATGTCTCCTCTCCCAGGATGTCCACAGATATACTGGAAGCAGGCTACACCCTTAGGGAAACTCCCTTTCAACAGATTGGCCACTCAAAACATAGTCATCTGATCCCATCATGGGAACAACCACACCACAACAGCTCAAACCACACAGAATTGTGGTCCAGCCAAGTTGACACACAGCTCCAACTATCACAGCTTCAGCTCTCTACCATCTCTCAAAACATTTTACTTTCTCTCTGTCTTCAACTCTTCTACGCAAGCCACCTCCAGTCTGAAAGTCTCCTCGCTCCTTCCTGTACCTCCATTGGGAAAATCTTTCTAGTACTCATGTCCGGTACCCTTTCTATTTTATGGACTGCATGAGACCAGGTACTCCCATCTCCTTCCAACAATCTCAACCCATTGATTTCTTCCCCACTCACCCATGGTGGGGGTAATGCTCCCCAAAGAGTCAGAACCAGGGATGTTGCTTGCCATGTTGCCGCATGAACTGTGGCCATCTGCCGTGTATGTGCCACAGGCTGACTTGAAGTAGATGGTGAGGATACTCTACCAAAGCATTGTGCCAACACTGCCAACTCTCACTCTTGCCAGAACCTTGCTTCATTTCTTGGAAGTTTTGAATTGGTACTTTTTGAGGTTTTAGTGTCTGCAAGCCTTTCTCCTTTTAGACTTTAAGTCTGTCCCCATCTCCAGGAAACTCTGGCCCTGCCCTTCCTTTCAGGCCCTCTCCTGTCTTTCTTCTGCCTACTGGCTGACCTATATCCAGGTTGACATGTAGCTTCCTTGCCAACTACCTTAAGTTGAGTCCTGGGTGCTCTGGTGAGCAGCAGCCCTGGGCACGTGCCCTGTGTGTTGGTCCATGAGAAAGTTCTGCAGGAATGTGCACTGCCACATGGTGCCCTCTGCCTGGTAGGCCAGCTATACCCTGCACCCAGTGGGAGTCTGGTAGGACAGAGGGCACTATGTGGTGATAGCATTAGCAGAGAGTACTTTTTGTGGGAGGTGGGGCCACAGAATGGAGTCTGGTGATGGCTTGAACAGGGGAAGAGGATTTAAGAGTCAGAGTGCTCTGGACTTCTGCCAGGTCCAGGGAAGAGACAGGATATCCCTGGTTCACCCTGCATTCTGGAAGGTCAGGACTCTGTTTGGGGAGCCCTAGAATGCTTCAAGGGTCTCCAGGTGGCGCAAACGTTTTGTGCTTGTCTATTAAGTAAAAGGTTGGTGGTTCAAACCCACCCAGTGGTGTCATGGAAGAAAGGTCTGGTGACCTGCTTCTGTAAAGGTTACAACCAAGAAAACCCTATGGGGCAGTTCTACTAGGTCATATGGGGTCACCATGAATTGGATTCAACTCAAAGGTAACACAACAGAGGAGCTGAAGGGAGCAGCAGGGGGATGGAGTGGGAAGGGTAAGGCAGGCAGTCAGGAAGAAGGCCTGAGATTCCAGCTGTCTTATCCACCAGTGCTCCTGGAGAGCTGTCACCACCCCATACATCCTCTTACCCCTCCCCCTCCTCTGTAATTCCCCACCCCTGTGGGTGAATTCTCCAGCCAGACCTGGATCATGTCAGGCTCCAGAACACCTTATCACAAAAGGGTCAGACTAAGGCTGGGTCTAGGCCTTGTTGAGGCTGAGGAGGGCACCAGAAGCCATTCCTCCTCTTTTATCTTTCTTATCTACCTTTCCCCAACTTCTCTTCTCTATTCTGTGACTTGGCTTTTCCCCTCAAATTCATTCCTTTAGTGCATGTGCTTTCAGTTCAAATCCAAAGGGGAAAGCTTTAGGAAATTTTGGGTAAACTTGTTTCAACCAAGACTTTTCCAGATGGCTTTTTCTCAGCACCCCCACCACCTCTGCGGATATAGGATATATTTAAATTTTGAACTGACAAGTCACCCTACACTAAAGGGTAAAGAAATCAATGCAAAGAAAGCAAGCCTAAATACAAAATCAACTGAATCCTTTAAAGAAGCC
This sequence comes from Orycteropus afer afer, assembly GCF_000298275.1. Taxonomy (NCBI): domain Eukaryota; kingdom Metazoa; phylum Chordata; class Mammalia; order Tubulidentata; family Orycteropodidae; genus Orycteropus; species Orycteropus afer. Next base: position 4,955,146 of record NW_006921804.1, read on the forward strand.
TCGTGGAGCCTTAGCTGCCCCAAACCTGCTGGCCTACCTGCCCCACACAGTAAGCAGCACATAACTGAGAGCTGCTGCCACCAATACAGGTCCCAGTGTTCTGTTCTGGGCCTCAGCCTCTATTCTCAGGGGTGTTTCTGCCCTGCTACACTGTGGCACTTGGGTGTGTGTGTGTGTGTGTATGGGGGGAAATGGATAGGGTAGAGTGGCAGGTGAGTGCTTAGAAGCCCCGAGAGCTCAGGGCAATGGAGGTTTGGGCCTCCAGGTCCTTGCTACAATTCCTGGGAAATCAGTGAGAGGATGGCTCCAGGTAGCAGGAGGGCTGGGGCTGCAATAGGTAGGGACAGCTATGGAAGAGGAGAAGGGGCAAAGAAGACAGGTCAGATCTTCTCTGGGCCCCTTGTCTCCCTCCCAGGCCTGCTCCTACACAGTGGGCTGCTGGGGGGTGAATATGTATGTAGCTGCAACTATCTGACAAAACCCAGAGAGCCTGGAGGAGGAGAGGAAGGAGCCACCATCAGGGCTTAGCCTGTCCTCAGCCAGCCCCTCTTGCCTAGGTACCTGGCTCTCTCCAGGATATGATGCCCTGGGGAATGGGAGCTGCTGTGGAGGCTGGGATGGATGGTAAGGAGCAGTGCTTCCATTGATTCCAGGTCAGGCATCATGGGGTCAATACACCAGGGCACTAGGGAGGCAGAACAAATGCAGGCTAGGAAGCAGATTTGCCCGTTTTTATCCCCATGTGGTTGTCGGGCGACCTGGGAAATGCCGCTGGCTTCTCTCTTACCCTTACTTTCACAAACATCCCAGGCATCTGATACCTAGGAAACTGTTGAGGGTGTGGCCTTCTGGCCCGCCCACTGCTACCGCCTGAATTCAGGTCCTCTTGAGTGTTTTGGACTAACTCAACAGCCCTTATTGTTTCCCAGCCTCCCTTGTGGCTCCTTCTAGGCCAGGTCACCTCCCACCAGTAATCTGTGTAAATCACTGCACGTCCCTCTCTTGCTTAAAATCCTTCAGTGCCTGCTACCTACCCAAAACCAAAACCAACCAACCCAAACTCACTGCCATCAAGTCATTCTGACTCATAGCGACCCCGTTTGGGTTTCCAAGGCAGTATGGAAAGTATCTACTTTATGGAAGTAGATTGCCCAGTATTCCGCAGAGTGGCCGCTGGTTAGCAGTCAAATGCTCCTTTAGCTACTCAAAGCAAAACCTAAATTCTTTAGCAGTTAGGCTCCAGGCTACCTACACCATCTCGTCAGTTGTCTCTCCCATCCGACCTTGGAGGCCCACTGGATGCTTACTTTTTCCAATATACCAAATGCTTTTTTAGGATTCTGAACTTTTGTGATTGCTATTATTACCTCTGGATGGAATATTCTTCTCCTTCTGTCAAACTTTCCCTTGACTTTCACCATGCAGTTCATCAGTTTCTTCTGTTACCACTGTCCTTACAAACAATAACGCCTTGTTCGGGTCTGTATGGCAGATGGTAGTTGAATGAGTGAAAGGCTGACCCAGGAGCCAGGCTCATTCTTCTTGTCCCACTTTACCCAGGATACTCACGAGGGACAGGAGTGCGACAGAGGTGGACACAGGCCTCAGAAGACTGGGAACTGTAGTAAGGAACAGGTAGGGCTGGAGGGCCCATGGCTGGTAGGGGAGTTCCATGTGCCCCCTGGTGGAGATTAATCCCACGAAAAGCCAAACTCACTGCCATCCAGTCGATTCGCGCTGGGTTTCCGAGGCAAAAATAACGAATGCAACACACTGTTGTTGAGTCAGATCGGACTCATAGCGACCCCTCCTTGGGTTTCAGAGGCAGTATCACTACGGAAGTATATTGCCCAACCTTCCTTCTGAGGAGTGGCTGGTGGGTTTGAATTGCCAGCCTTCTGGTTAGCAGTCAAATGCCTTAGGCACTACACGTTTCCTAGGCGGTAAATCTTTACTGAAGTAGATTGCCCGGTCTTCCTTCTGGGGAGCCCCAAAAGAATTCCATCAGATACTTACAGCCATCCTGTGCTTCTCTCCCCATTTCCAGACTCCCAACACTTCAGTTTGAACCTGTAACCCTGCCAACAGTGTGCATGTGTGTATGTGTAGATTCCTCAACAAGGGAAGTGTGAAGGTGCATGGGGTCGGAAGTGTTGCGAGAGTCAGACTCCTACTGCTGCGGTGCCTCTCTAGGCTATATCAGTTACTTTGGCTTTAGTCTCAATAGCAGCTAAGTTTCTGGTACCATAGTGCCTAAGGCCCTTGACTGCTAACCAGAAGGCTGGTGGTTTAAACCCACCAGCCACTCCTCAGAAAGAAGATGGGGCAATCTACTTCCATAGTGATACTGCCTCGGAAACCCAGGGAGGGGTCACTATGAGTCAGGTCTGACTCGATGGCACATAACAACAAAACCAGTGTCTCTGAACAATGCATATCTATCTATTCCCCCCAGCTCCCTTCACATCAAATCACTTTGGCTTTCAGCCTGGGGTCTTGCTAAGTGCCCCCAAATTCAGAATATCTCACCTTTTGATGTTCTTATTTTCAAGGCCCTTCTTTACTACCATGGGTTCCCAAGCCCCAGATGCCCCTTTCTTTCCTTTTCTTACAGAGGATCTCAGTTGATTATCAGGGAGGGTGGATGGTTCAAAAGCCACCAGGTTAAAAACATGGACAGGTCCCACGTAAAAAAGTTTGAGAACACATCTACCAGCCACCTTGGGGGAAGAGGCAAAGTATCTGGGAAGGGGGCAACCTCTGAATATAAGGGAATAATCAGGAAGAGTCTGGGAAAGTTAAGAGGGTAAAGAACTCACCCACTCACTCTGGAGCTCACTCCCTTCCACTCTTCCAAAATAAAAGACATCTTGGAGGCTTTGGGAAAAAGCTCTGGTGGCGTAGTAAGACATTTGACTGCTAACCAGGTTAGCGGTTTAAATCCACCAGCCACTCCACAGAAGGAAGACTTGGCAATCTACTTCTTAATAAAGATTTACTGCCTTGGAAACCCAAAGGGGGGGTCACTATGAGTTGGAATCTAGTTGATGGCAGTATTTTTTTTTCCTTTCTTTTTTGTGTTGGAGACCTTTGGAAGTATCTGATACAAGACAACCAACGGACGTGAGGTTTGCAAGGAGTAGTGTGCCCACTGGCTCTCAGTACCTTCCTCACTTCAGAAGCCTCAAGGTGCAAGTCTTACAACCAGCCTTGTCCACACAAAAGCGCATTTTCTTACTCTTTCTCATACAGGCTTTGGACATCTCTTGAGTTAAAGACCTCCACCCTCATATTCTATCCTTAATAAAAGGAAGTAACAGTATAGACACTTGGGAACCAGGTCAGTTGGTTAATTACATCAGCATGGGTGTCTTCCATCGCGACCTGGTCTTTCCTCAAGCTCTCCACAGAATTAAACACTTGGCCTCACAAATTCAGAGAAGCCTAGTTTAGCACACATCACACAGGATTCAAGCCCAGGGGAAGCTCAGGATGTCCTGACCAGTACCATGGTCCAGGATGTTACTAAAAGGTCCATTACTCTATTCGGGGGGGGGGAGTTCCCCTTTTCCCAGGGCCTAAATGGAGGGCCGTTCCCACTCCCCTTTATGCTAATACTTGAACCTGCATCTGGACACTCCAATCTACTACTCCTTTCCTCTTTGGTCATATCCTTTACTGTTTCAACCCCAGAGCCACACACAGGCATACCTTGGTATACTGCAGGATTGGTCCCAGACCATCATAATAAAGCAAGCATTGCAATAAAGTGAGTCACAAATTTTTTGGTTTCCCAATGCATGTGAAAGTTATGCTTATACCATACTGTAGTCTACTAGGGAAGATGGGGCAATCTACTTCCATAAAGATTTACCAACATGGAAACCCAATGCGGGTCACTGAGTCAGAATCAACTCGGTAGCGGGGAATTTGGTAGTCTAAGTGCGCAGTATTATGAAAAATTTGAAATATTGCTGGTAATCACCAAAATGTGACAGAGAAATAAAGTGAGCACCTGGTTGGAAAAATGGCACCAAAAGACTTGCTCAATGGCAGGGTTGCCACAAATCTTCAATTTGTAAAAAATGCAGTATCTGTGAAGTATAATAAAATGAGGTGTGCCTGTACTCCCCAGAATTTTAATACAACCAGAAGGACAGGATTCTCAACACTTTATGAAGACATTGTGAAAGTGGCCATGGCATTTCAAAAAATCCAACAAATAAAGACAAAGTCCTGGTTGGATTTGAGAGAATGATTTCTTGTTATAATGAATTCAAGATTCCACTGAAACGGACAGTTGACAAAATACGGCTGAACTTAATTAAACCTTCAAGGGAAATAAGGGGGTCAAACAAAGTAAATGAGTGGAGAAACCCAAGTGTGGTTTGGAATAAACGTAAGGATAATAGCATTTCAGCATGAGTATCTCCTGACCTTTTCCAGCTGTGTGACTCCATTCTCCCATCCCTCACCCTTCTGAAGCATCTGCTAAATCAAATGGGTTCTTTCTCTGCACTAGATATAAGCTAATTCAATAGTGCTCTCTTGGCCATGATACAAAGCAAAAAGTTTCCCAGCTCAGGGTAGAAAGTGCACAGCTGTTGTCATCTATGTGGTGTCAACACACATGGTGGTTAACTTTAGCCAGATCAGAGAGCTGCCATGACCTATAAAACCTATATGCGGTCCTACAGCTCAATCAATGTTCTCAATTTGCTACACTAAATTGTCAACACAGCAGAATGTGTTCAACTCCAGATTTTCTAAACACTTCTACAGAGGATGTAGAACAGATCTGTGTATCAGAAACCCAGACATTAGGGAAGACTACTGAATGTAAAGTATACCCTCAGTGGCTCTTTCTGGGACCTCTTTTTGGGGGTGCAGAGATGAACAGAGGAAATGTTAGAATGTCAGAACATATGAGAGAGAGAGAGGTGACGGGAAGCAGAGGAGGGAAGAGGGTGTTCTAGCCACAGGCCAACAAACACAGCCATGTTCAAAGAGAAGTCTGGGTGAAAAAAAAAATATAAAACCAAGTCAAAGGAAGAAGGGTTTCATACAACACAGTATCAAAAAGTAAAAGGAACACACTAAATGCAAACTGGTGGCAAGTGTAAGGCCTTGGCCTATTGTGACAGGTCCTTCCAGCATCAATCAGGTTTTTTCTCATCTGTCATCTCAGGGTTATTTACAGATGTGGTTATTTCAATAAGAGTCTCTCATGGGAGCTGGCTTCAATCATTGGTTTCAGGATCTGTCTGCGCCATGTAGGCATCCAACTCGGCATCCAGGTGTCCTTTCGTTTTCGACATGTATGCATCCAATTGGTTGTCTAGCTGCTCCTTGGTCAGTACAGGGCGAGAAAGGGCACCTCTCCCTCGTCCACGGCCTCGGCCTCGGCCTCCAAAGCCCCCTCTTCCCCGACCTATCATACCCCGACCTGGTCCGGGGGGGGGGAGGGGGGAAGAAAAAGAATACAGTTACAAGTAGGCTTAATAGGTACTACGGTAAATGCCTCTTATAACAATGAGGCCTAGCTGAGAAAGGCTGAAGGGCAAGGGCAAAGAGGAAACTCTGAAACAATGGCAAACACACTGGGAAGAAAGCAACACATGGAAAGCACACATAATGAATCCCTTATTACATGTAACCTCTAAATTCTATTTAAAAAGAAATTATTCTATCAGTGAGCTAAGGGAAAATAACCAAAACTTGCAATTAAAAAATCATAAACTCTCCCTACACAAAGAAAATTTAAACTTTAGACCCACTATAACAATTAAAATACAACATTATAATTGACAGGGAGGAGGTAACAAGGGCACAGAGAATCAGTGGTATGAAGCTACAGTTTCCAAATAAAGCTTTACTGAAGACCCTTTAGGAACAGTTACCTCATCTCTCCTTAAACTTATCAAGCACAGTGAGCCGACTACATGCCAAGAGACTGAGAAGTCATCTTGACATAGGAACAATGTGGGGAGATGGGGAAAAACAGAGTGGTCCCAGTCACTTCTACCTCTGATTTTTAGTCACCTTATGACAATTATACGATTACCTGAGAGACAGTTTCCATTTTCTTAACAAAACATAACCAGCTTTCTGAAAAGTTAACTTTATCCCTCATACCCATGTCTCAGAAACCAAGTCAAAGGTAATTTGGAAACATGCTATTTCATCCTGAAACCCAAACTAACGTGCATTTCACTCAATAAGCAAGAGGCATATAATGGGAGAGAAGAGAACAAGCCCTGTTATCGAATTTCCTTTCCTAACAGTTTTATTATCCCTTGGCAACTGCAAGGTCATAAATTATGGAAGATCCACCACACACCTTACAAGGACCAAAGCAAATATTCACAGGGGCTAAAAGAATAGATTCTCCACCCTCCTCCCAAGTGTTGGGAGTTTTCCACTAAGCACTAAGCCAGAAAGCTCCCATGAAATGTGGCATTCATAACAGCAACACTATTAACTCTTTTCCAATCTGGGTGGGTAAAAATATCACAAGACAAGTATCATTAAGTCTCAAAGGTAAAATGATCAAAATAGCCAGTTAGTTAATTGACAATGACACCACTTGTTTTCTACCTTGATCTTTTTTTTTTTAAAATCAAGTCTCTGGTTCTCCATAGGTATACACTTTACCTTTAATTTACCTGGTTTTACAGTCATGCCCAGTTCCAAGTCTCATCATCCTTTCTCTGCTTCATCTTTGTGTATCTCCCACTTCTCTATTCTTAATTAACTCAAACTGGGGTTTTGAGTTACAGGGTGCGTGTGTGGTGGTAGTGGGCGTGACAGAGAAAGGTAAACCCAGGACTGACCATTTTGTCATTTTAGAATACAATTTAAATTTACAAGAGCCTGAAAGATTAGTGTATATAATTTGGCTCTATAATATGCACTTAACTTTTTTTTTTTTTTAAAAACCTCAAGACTTTCACACTACCAGCATGTGAATTTACAAAATAAGCCAGTTTCAAAACAAAGTAAGACAAACAAATAAGCCTACCTATAACTTGAAGCTGTGCAGAAAGGTGGCTCTGAGTTTTTGAGGGAGGGAAATAGAGGGGAACTACTCTCTGAAGTTGGTAGCTGACTAACCTCTACCACCGATTCCGCCACGACCCATAGCTCCACGCCCTAGGCCCCCTCTCCCAGGACCTCCACGACCTCGAACACCACCTCTTCTTAAGCCCATTCGGGGAGCTACGGCTCGTCCACCTCGGAGCAGGTTTTGACCTTGGAGAGGAGGCATACAATGTATAGGCAGGTAAATCCAAAAGAGACAAAGTAGATTCTAACCAAAGGAAGGCAGTAAGGGTTAAATGAGAGTAATTTGGTTAATTTTTAGGTGGGGTGGGGCAAGCTGCATACTGAGTGTGAGTAGATTATGCTGCTGTTTATTCAAACAATCAACAACTGTGATCAAAATCCATTTTTGGAAGAAGTGGGAGTAAGTTAATAATTAAGTACATACACTTACATTTATTAAGTATCTACTGCATAATTAGATTGACGCCTAGCAATATGGTAGATATAATGATATGGTTTCTGCTCTTAATACATTCTCGTAGGGGACAAGAACAATAGAGTAAACAGTATTAACAGTGCCCAAAATACAACATATAGCTAAATGCTTTGGGTCAATTTGTCCTGCTTTTTTTCCCAGATGTAACAGCACTTCACTAGCACCAGAAGCATAACTAGAGATAGCTGCTTAAGATACAGGCCAACAGACCCATAAATTTATTATATTTGACTCATTCTAGAACTTGAATTGAATGTGCTTTGATTCAACAAGCAGCAGGGTGTTTTAAAAATGGAATGGAGATGACATGAATTACCTGTTTTTATGCAGGTCATAGCCTCTCACCATTGCATATTACCAGAAAAAGAATGGTATTGATAAAAGACATGCAGCACTATTTAAAATATGTGATTTCAAAAGTTATTTATATTAATACAAATTCAGGCTTAAATATGTTAAACAAATGTGTCCATAAGCAGCCCAAGGGAAATGGGAAAGGGGCAGGGCTTAACAATTATCAGGTACACAGCACTAACCTCGGAGTGACATCCCGCCCCTAAGCAGGGTTCTTGTGGCACGTCCCCCACGTAGTCCTCCTCTGGGCAAGCCTCTCTGGATTATGGGCAGGCCTCGTCCTCCGATTGCTCCCCTGGCCAGGGCCCCTATGGGTCGGCCTAACCGTGCCTGGATGTTACTCTTACCCAGGCGCTGCTTTAAGCTCTTCTGGAAGAAAAGGTGTTGAGGGATTGAGATCAAAAAAGCAATCTAGTGGGATATGGCAACTCAAAAGTGCAGAGAAAAGGAAGCAAGTGAGAAGGCTGGTGTGGAGGGAGATAAACTGTGTTGTAAGGATCTCAAACCAGAAACAAGCCTTTGCTTTAGGACATGGGTATAAAAGAAACAGAATTCTGATTCAGGATGGAAACTCTAAGCAGCTTGACAGGGTTCCATGAAATCGCATCACCACAAATCATCTCACTACTTTTGGCTACTGAAGTCATGAAGTCATATACTGCCACTTAGGACTTTAGTTTAAGGAAGAACACACTATAGTTCAAATCCTGGATTCTGTTGTTTTTGAACCAAAGGCTGACAATGATTTGACTGGATTCATACCTGCCCAATGACTACCACTGTCTTCAAAGGCTTACTCAAACACCATAGGAAGTTCATCACACTCTGGGCACAAAATTTAAATTACAAGTTCATTTGCGTTCTTGTGACTTAAGAACAAGATTGCTTTCTCAGTCAAAGAGGCCAGTCTGCTCCATTTTTCCTCTGATTATCTATCTCCAGATGCTCCACTTTTTACCTTAAGATGTAAATAAACACAAAAAAGTCAAACTTCCTTTCATTTCATAAATAACCGTAATTCTGTTATCTGTCTTTTCAAACAGCTCCACTGAGCCAGTATAAACGACCTTACTTCAAAATAAACATGTAACTCAAATGTAACCCTATACAGAACCAGCCAAACTTGTGTTAGAATTCTAAGACAAGTGAGTTATAACCACAACACTCAGGGCCACATTTGAAACAAGGATATTAGAAATGGAGATTTTCAATAATCTATCCTCAAAGAGAAAACCAACGAACATCATCACATCTAAAGAGAATTAAATTCTTTCAATGGAAAGGGACAATAAAGCCTTGAACACACCAAGGCACTAGCAAACTTGTTTTCCTATAAAGCCACCAGTCAACATGAATGAAAATAAATGCTATGCACCTAGGTTTCACCCACAAGAGACTAATATTTTTGTTTTTGCAGTAATGCTCCCCAAAAAGAAACTGTGAGGCATTATTAGCTTTTCAGCACAAGATCATAAACTGCTTCAAACCAGAGGGGCAGGCTCTAAAGATTATCTACCTATCACAGGCTGTTGAAACCAACCTAAAGTCCTGTGACACCACTCCCCCAAAAGCACACAACTATGGGATCAGGAATTCATTTCACAAGTCCTTTAGTGTTCAGTCATCCTGAGCTCTGGGCCTTAAAGGACGAACCACAGTGCTTAGTTCTTCTCCCTTCTCAGTCATTAGTTGCCACCAATATTGGTCTCGTAACATGACAGGAAGCTTAAGGATGTCAACTCTACCACCCGGTTTCCACTCCGGAGCTGTGCTGCAGGTAAGGTAGCCGCTAGCCACTTATGGCTATTCAAATTAAAAGTACTATTAAAAATTCAATTCCTCAATTACTCTGGCTACTGCTCAATAGCCACATGTGGCTAGTGGCTACAGTAGTAGAAAGCAAAGACACATTTCCATCACTGCATAAAGTTCTACTGAACAGCACTGCTCTAGAGGCTACTTTCTGTACAATCTATAGGTAAAGGTACTTGTTGGAAGGTTCTTTAGAATAATCTGTTAGAGACTTTTACCTTCAACAATTTTTTTGTTATTTAATCACAGAAAATGTGGTGCTTTTTAATAGTTTTCCTGAGCCAGGGATGAACCCAGTTACTCCAAGGCTTAAGGCAGCTGAAGGAGAGAAGTCGTTTATTTTTGGTCAATGAGCCCAATGGCTCAGGGTGGGGGTGGGAGGATGTGTTATATTTAACTGCTGAATTTATGCACAGCCATGCAGGGCTATCAGCTAAAGTCCTTACAGTTGCATGGCACCGCCCTCCAGACGCCCAGCCACAGATTGGACATATCCTTCCACAGCCACTGTCCGGACTTGCATATAAAGTCTATGAATAATAAAGAGCAGGTTTTATTTCAGGTCTGAATAGAATGATCTCTTACTGGAAGTTTGAAAGCGAACCCACTAACTCTTCAATTACTCAGTGCTCTCATGCTACTTTATTGGTAAAACTTCAGGTGCTGTGGAGATGAAGTACACCCTACTCTTTACATTTTACCACTGAAAACTTGATTAAGGCCTCTCAGACTTCCTACACTAGAAGAGAAAGAAGAATAAAATTATTTCACTAGTCTGTAAATAATTTAACAGGGAGTGAAGGATGTTTTAAAAATAATCTAAAATACAAACCAACTTTCTTTGTGGAAAAAGCCAGTAAATCTACTTTAAGAGCAAAGGAGCAGAGAACAAAAAAAGAGATTGATACTCATTGATAACACAGAAAACAGTCCACATTGATGGCAAACTCCCAAAGAGAGAAAGACAATAAAAAGTTACTTATCAGTACCTGCTAAAATTGGAATTCACTGAACTTCTCTTTCCTCCAGACAAGTTTTAGCTTTTGCCCTGAGCCACCTTGTAATCATCCATCACGTCCCGACAGCCTCAGTAGGGTTCTCTGCCTGGCAGAGATCACCAGCTGCTTCTGGAGCATTAAGACCCATTCTCTCACCTGCTTAAGTTTTAATGCTGCCTGGACAGAGGGTCTATTCTCCATCTGCTGGGCCAGTCTTCTGTTTCTGGCACTGGCTAGCTGCTGTTGTTGCTGCATCGAAGCCCGAATATTCACTGGCATCGGTTGTTTGTTCTTCAGCATATTAGTAAAGCTTCAAGGTCGAACAAAATGGATGTTTAAATAAAAGCTTTATTACAAAACATTTATTGGCATTTTCATGGCTTGCTAGACCAGGAGCTCCAGATCCCACGAACTTTTAAGTAAAGTGGTACACTCAGATCAAGGTTGATGTGGGTTAAAGACTCCTCTGTTTCCACAAACTTGCAAGAATCAGAAACTTAGAAATGCAGCTAAGTGCAGCACATTCAATCAAAAGTGATAACAAGGGCTTAGGTAACGGCTTTTTGAGAAGTGGAAGGTATGAAAAACACGCAATAAGCAGATATGATGACAACAAGAGACAAAAGATGTAGTTTCAAAGACAAACAAAGAAAGCCAAAACCTCAGGGGCCCTGAGAGTGCATTCTAAGGGCAAACATGAGGAATGACTAGAGCACCTTCAAAGCCCATGGAAATATCATCAGTTGCTGTTGACTCGATTCTGACTCATGGTGACTCCATGTGTGTCAGGGTAGAGCTATGCTTCATAAGGTTTCCAATGGCTGATTTTTTGGAAGCAGATTGCCAGGGCTTTCTTCCAAGACATATCTGGGAGGATTCAAACCACCAATCTGTTAGCAGTCGACTGCATTAACTGTCTGCACCACGTAGAGACCATGGAAACAGTATATAGGAGTGCATCACATTTTCTTACATATTTGTTCACTTAGTAACTTGTGAATATGGATAGTTAGTAAGTCTATCATCCCGTAGCGAACAGAAAAGCAGCCATTACACTTCAAAAAAGGCAAAACAAGACATTAATTAAATAAATCTCCAAGTGGTCTAACATCAACTTAATAAATTTACTGGCCAAAGGCTCTCAATGCACAAAGCTCTCAGAGATAGAAACTACTTTTAAAACCTAACTCTTCTCAGTCTTAAGTTACCACTTTTCCTGATTCCAAATAATCTCTTGAGAAAGTTAGATTACTTCAATCATTTAAGAGCTTGTGAAGACACTCTATTAATCCTGTCAAGGTAAGTTTAATGAAATAACAGAGAAGAACACAACTGTGAAAGAATACAAAACAAAAACAAACTAAAAGCAGAGTAGAAAGAAAGTGAAATGGAGCAAAGCAAGTGCCTCTTACAAGGCCCAAGAATGACATTCAAGGGCCTTTGGACAGATTTATGGCTTGCTACCTGCCTCTTACAGGCCAGATACAACACTGCTGGCCTTGGACTAAGCAGCAAGCCTATTGCAGCAAGGGTACCATGCTACCATGCTGCACCACCCCTGTATCAATGTGAAAAAAAAAAATGTGAAGAGAGGGAGGGTGCGAGGAGTCTTTTTAAAATACATCCCACCAGATAAATGTTTCAGACAGCTTTACACAAAAATCTACTGATAAGGGGTTTTGAATAACCGCCCAATATGTTTTGTGTACCACATAAGATGCAACTAAGAACAGAAGTCTGTAGCCTTCTGTTGGTTATTTAGTTAGTTTAAAACCGTTTTTTGTGCATTGGACCCCAGGGCCAATTTAAGTAATGTTTTCTTATGAACGAGCTGAAGTTGCTGTTGGCTGCCTCACCGCTCATTTAGAGACATCTTGGTGGTGCTTTTTAGCACAACTTTCGGAGCTGATTGTGCAGCCATCTTCAAATCCCGAGAATCTACAAAGAACAATAGGGAAAATGAGCAAACTGGAATAATGGCCACCTCACTTCTACAAGGGCCAAGGACCCAATCAACAATGAACAGAAAGGCCTTGATCACTTGACTACTGAGGATCACACCAGAACCTGTATTGGGTGCTTAAGTTTATAAGGCAATTATCTCAAATTACTAACATTTTAAGGCCATGACATAAAATATCTGTCAAAGTATCCAAAAAGGCAGAACCAGAGATGGCTTTTGATCTACAGCAGTTCTCAACTGACAGTGTAATGGCTTCATAACTTACCCACCCAAAACCACTGCCACTGAGTCTACTCTAACTTGTAGCCACTATTTAGGAAGAGCAGAACGGCACCACCCGGTTTCCAACACTGTGAATCTTTACCAAGCAGAATGCCCACTGCTGGTGGGTTTGAACTGCCAAGAATGCTTTAATCACTATGCTACCAGAATTCCAGGACTTACCCAGGGAGCTTTTAAAAATACAGAAACCTGGGCACAGAGTAGTGGCACAGTGCCTAAGGCACCTGACTGCTAACCAGAAGGCTGGTGGTTCAAACCCACCAGCCACTTCTTCCGTAGAGATACCGCCTGGGAAACCCAAGGAGAGGTCGCTATGAGTCGAACAGACTCGATGGCAATGATTTTTTTTTTTTTTTTTTTTGGTGGGGGGCACAGACCAATTAAACCACAATCAATGGGGGTGTGGCTGGAGATCAGGAATTGAGGGGGGAGAACGGTTACCGAAATGCTTCTAATGCGCAGCTGAAGTTGAGAAGCACTCAAGAGAGTAAAACCAGGCATGCGTGGTTTCAAATTGGCTTTCCACTTCAAAATCAGGTAGAGGCCTTAGCAGTGGATTGGTGAACTAGAAGAGGTAGTAGGAAAGGTTTCTAAACAAGCATTCACCTGGGAGTTAGCTCGTAGAGTCCTCTACAGAATTTAACGGTAAATCCGCCACTACTTTCTAAGTCATTAATTTCTGTACCTACGAAAACCAAACCCACAGTCATCGAGTCGATTCCGACTCACAGTGACCTTATAAAACAGAGTATAACTGCCTCGATAAGGTTTCCTAGGTTGTAAATCTTTATGAAGCCGACTGTCAAATCTGTCTTCCGCGAACCGGCTAGTGGGTTCGAATCTCCTTTCGGTTAGCAGCCGAGCGCTTTAACCACTGTCAAAAGTGCTAACTTAATCTCCCTACCACCTCAAAGCCCGATCAAGACTACCAACTGTGCTCAACCCACCAAACCATTTTCCCTCTTCCCCAATCATCCTCCATCATTCCCGCCGCAAGTCCACAGTTGAGCCTCTTCCCACCTCCTCCAGGGCTCCGCCCCCTTCCGGAAGCCTCCTTACTCCCAACACCCGATCTGCTTCCACGTCCCACCACCCTACACTCCGCGATCGCCAGCTCCTTCCGCTCCCCCAAGACTTTACCCCTCCTCACAGCAGAAACGCACCAAAGGAAAAGGACGCCAGGGCTCCTCCCGGGGCTGCTACCACGAGTGCGGCAGGCAGGCCGGGGATCGGCCGAACCTGAGTTGACGGTGGGGGGCTCGGGGTAACTTAGTGGGCGGTTGGTTGGATGCGTAAGCGTTAGACTGCTAGGCTAGTTCGTTGTTTGTTGGCTGTTTGTTTGGCCGGTCCGCTTGCTCACCCGGCCTGCCCTTTGCTTCCTTTTGTCAATTGCCACCACCGCTGCCGCCGACACCGCCACCTCCCGCTCGAAGTCCAAAACAAAATGGCCGCCACGCCCAGTGCGGAGTGGGGCCGGCTAAAATGGCGTCGACGCAATTACGTCAGGCGTCCGATCCACGCACAACTAGGGGGCGGGAAACATTTATGCTACGCCTGCGTGAGGCTCAGGGGAGGAGCCCCAGCTGGGGGCGGAGCTTTAGCGACGGCCACGTTTGTGGGACGTTGAGCGCTCGGATCATGAGCGAGCGTGCCAGTGTCCTTGTTATCAAGATGTGTAGGGTTTTGACGTTCAAGGTGGTTTTGGGGTTGTAATCTGTAGTCCTTCGTAGTTTTAGCTGCTGAGAGCGGATTCAGTTCCAATGTAAATAAATTTTTGATCCCCTTGTTCACCCCTTGTCCTCTCAGCTAAGATGGACCGTCTAAACATCTTTACGTGGAATTTTGTCCCGGTCTTTTACAGATCACTAAGGCAGGTAATTTGCACTGCCTCTCCCCTCATCTGGGAGCTCTGGTGCGCAGTGGTTAAAGCATTTTGCTGTGAACTGAGAGGTTGGCAGTTCGAACCCAGCAGCCACTTTGAGGCAGTCTGCTTCTTAAAGACTTACAGCCTTGGAAAACCCCATTTACAGCCGGAACCCTGAAACTCCACATTGCTGGGGCAATTCTACTCTGTCCTATAGGGTCGTTATGAGTCAGAATGGACATCACATGGCTGTGGGTTCTCCCCTCATCCCCATTCTCCCTATGAAGAGAGTTGAGAAGTTAGGGCGAGGGCCAGAGTTAGGAGCACATCTCTACTCACCTCCGCCCATCCACATTATCCTTTCTACTTTTCTTTCCCCAACTTGGCCTGATATTGCTTAATCCTTATTTGAGGAGATCTATGCATCCATGCTAACTTTTCCATGCCCCCCCCCCCAGCCACTTGCCATTCATGTGGATTTTGAAACAGATCTATAAAGGCATATTTGGTATGTCTGGATACATAATAAACCAAACCAAATCCACTGCCTTGACTCAATTCTGACTCACAGCGACCCCCACTGAGTTTCCAAGGCGGTAAATCTTTGCAGAAGTAGATTGCCTCATCTTCCTTCTGTGGAGCAGCTGGTGGGTTTGAACCACCAATCTGGTTAGCAGTCAAATGCCTTAGGCACTGTGCCATCAGTGCTCCTTGGGTACACGATGTTGTTGTTGTTATGTGCCATGGAGTCGGACCTGACTCATAGAGACCCCTCCTTGGGTTTCTGAGGCAGTATCACTATGGAAGTAGATTGCTCAGTCTTCCTTCTGAGGAGTGGCTGGTGGGTTTGAACTGCCAGCCTTCTGTTTAGCAGTCAAGTGCCTTAGGCACTATGCTACCAGAGCTCCCTGGGTACACAATAGAGTGCTCAAATGTTTGAGGAATGAGTGAATGAACACATCTTCAACCCTTCCTTCATCTTACTTACGCAAAAGGTTTTTTTATTTCCCTTTTTAGCACTGGTGTGTGTACGTTTGTGTTTTAATGATCTGGTATCCTTGCTGGACTTTAGTGGTGTTTGTTTTGTTCACTGATTTTATCCCCAGTTTCTACACAATGTGTGGCATATGGTACCATTACCAGTTACCATAGAGTCAGTTCTGACTCATGATGACCCCATGTGTGTCAGAGTAGAACTATGCTCCACAGAGTTTTCAATGGCTGATTTTTTGGAAGCAGATCACCAAGACTTTGTTTTGCAGCACCACTGAGTGAACTTGACTCTCCATCTTTTCAGTTGGTAGTTGAGCACATTACCCTTTACACCACCCAGAGACTCCCTAGCACACGGTGGTAGGCTCTAAGTAAATATTGGTTGGATGTTGAATGGAGGTTCTTTCTTTTTTTGGCTTTATACCTGACAAACTGATGTCTCCACTTACAGCTGGAGCCCTGAAACCCCACATTGCTGGGCCTTGAGCTCCTCAAGTAGGAAGATTTAATGCAAGTGATGTCTTTCCAAATAAGACCCTTCCTCAAGTAAGGCTCCTTCCCGAATAAGACTAGTTGGGACCTTCACTTCTCCACCTACTTCTGGACCCTAGAGGAGACACACAGCATTTGGTTGGCGAGAGAGAAGCCTTTAATGAAAGAGGAGTTGCAGGCCTGGTTTGCAACTCTTGCGCCCTTGATGGGGAATGGGGGAATATGGGGAGGGAAAAGTGGTGTGAGGGGAAAGTGGGGTGAAGGAGCAGGTCTGGCACAGTAGAAGGGAAGGGCGCGGCTTGCTGGGGCTGCCTGCTCAACTGTTCTCCCAGAAGAAGTTGTTACAGGCCACAGTGAGAGCAGCCACCAGCACCACATACTCCTGGAAGTCCACCTCTCCGTCTCCGTTCTCATCTAGCTCCTTCATCACCTTGTCCACTGCATCCGCATCCTTCTGGGCCTGCCGAGGGAGGAGAGGGGGAGGCAGGTATGTAAAGAGGACAAGGGCTTAGTACTGAGTCAGGGGTCAGGGGGTAGTTGACTGGAGAGGAGACAGAGATGAACAAGAGGGAGAACTACATCTAATGGGACTCCTCTCCTTCCCTACTCAAAAGTAACAAACACCCATGGACTGGTTGTTAGAGAGTAAGTAAGTTCATTAACAGGGCAGAGAAATAATGTTAACATAAATTACCAACTGTCCAGTGCCTACAATGAGTCAAGCAATGCACTAGGAGTTTACAAGCAACATCTAACAAGGAGGGGTCGCTTTGAGTTGGATCTGACTTGAGGGCAGTGAGTTTGTTGTTGTTGTTTTTTTAATCTTACTTAAATCTAAGAAAAACAATGAGTTAAGTTTCATTATTCCCATTTTAGAAGAAACAAATTGGCAGTCATTGGTTAAGTAACATGCCCAGCCACATAGCTAGAAAGTGGTGGGGTCAGAATTTGAACTCAGAACTAAGCAAACCTCAAAGCCTGTGCACTATCTTCTATGTCTTGAGGCTTCTCCTTTACTCTGTGACCCCTGTTAGCATTTGTAGCCTAGTTATCTGTATCTTTCACTCAGTCAAATTAAACTGCTGAGCATGTTTCATATTCTTTTCTCTCCCAAACTTTTGTTCATGCTGATGCCTCCTTCTAAAATGTCTGCATTTATCCCAGTTATCTCCCAGTGGAAATCCATGGCTCAAGTGTCACCTCTTCAGAGATGCTGGCTCACTACAATCAGGTTAATACTCTCCCATAAACTTTTCTGGAACCTGTTAAGGCTCTGCATATTTCTGGAGTTCATGGTTAACTTTCAAGTGACAGTCTTTCCCTTCTAGACTGTGAGCCTTGTTATTGATGAATCCACACAGGGCCTAGGCAATTAGGGCACTTAGTTGTTGTTGTTGTTGTTATGTGCCATCGAGTCGGCCCCGACTCTTAGCGACCCCTCCTTGGGTTTCTGAGGCAGTATCACTACGGAAGTGGGATTGCCCAACCTTCCTTCCGAGGAGTGGCTGGTGGGTTTGAACTTAGTAGGTACTCAATAAATCAGGGCATTTGGAGTTGACCAGGAAAAGTATCTTTGACAAACCCGGGAGAGATATCTGAGAGAGCTGGGAGATGCTTGGGCTGAACTGGGGGTGGGATGAGGAGATGGCAGGGATGTGCTCACCCCTTCCCCACTCCACCCTGTACCCCCAATCTGTGCTCACATCCAGGAAGCCAGAGAGCTCAGTCTGCAGCAACTCTTTCAGCTCCTTCTTGCTCAGCTTGTACTTGTCCCCCTCCTTGCCCGAGTGGGCGTGGAACACGTTGATGAGGGTCTCCATCGCAGTCTCCAGCTCAGAGCCCATTTCGGCAGCTCACCTACCCCCCAGGATGGAAGTGAGCCTGGGACCAGACCCAAGGCAGCTGGGGTGGGGGTGAGGGGAACTCTGACTGCAGGCCTGGCCTTGGTCCCACAGCCTAAATAGCCATGAGATTGGAGTCCCACGGTTCATTAATTTGCACTGAGATTTTACAATGTAGGGGAAGCCCAAATAGAACTAAATCCCAACCAGACAGAGTCAGGGTTTGGGCATGGAGATAGAGCGGATGGAGCTGGACCAGAATCGTGTAGTAGTGGCTGCAGTGGGTGCTGGCTGCCTGGGCAGAAACTGAAGAGGGTGGGGTAAGCAGGAGTGGTCATAGGATGTGACCAGGCTCTATTTTTACCCTGGGCTTTGCCTGCCCAGCACAGCCAAGCTCTGTTTTTTGGGGGTGGTGGGCTTGGGTGTCTTCCACAACCTTGACTCTACTGCCCACTCCTAGCAAAGAGTCAGTATGGTGCCCTCAGTGAGCCTGCATGGAGGGGTGGCAGCCAGCCTTCCTAGGGGCCCCTTTTGGTCCCTCAACTCCTTTATCTCCTTAATATTGCCCTTTCGGCTCCTCTGCGGTATACTTCCCATTACCTCTAGTTTGGCTCCTTTTACTTCTCTGCAGAATCAGTCCTTCTATCAGGTGAGTGGTGGGAAGGGAGCCTTAACCCCTTATCCCTGGAGCCAGGGCTCCCAGAGAGGGGAGAGGAGATCTGTCAAGGCCTTGTCCCTGCTGCTTTCCATCCCCCTTCCCCAGGCACATCCTAGTCACTGTGTGGACAGTGGGAGCAGGGGAATGGGGCTGGTGTGTGTTGGAGGAGATAAAGGGCGCCATGTGAGAGGTCCTTTGAGTTCAGGGGGCTGGGAGAGAGAAGAATGGAGGGGCCTGTTGAGAGGGCTGGGGTAAGGAGCCTGCCAAGCCAGGGGGCCTCTTTCCCTTGGTCCTGGGACAATCAGCCCCTCCACATTCTCAGGGGGCAGCTCAGATGTCCCAGATCAGGTGTCCCCTATCCTGCCCCAGGCCCGGGGGGCTGGACAATAGGCCCTGATCGGATGACATCTCAACTCTTCAATGGAGCCCTTGTGAGTGTCACCTGAACTCCGGACATGAGAAGTGGTTGTCACAGACACGGGGTAAGGGAGGGGGGGGAGATGGAACCCAAGCTGGGGTTGATGGAGGGGATAAGGGGGTGTGTAAGGGAAGGATTCTGGGGCTTGATTACCTGCCCCACCTGGAGGTTGCCTGGAGCCCTCGAGCACCCTGGGATTTTGTGTGTGTGTGGGCAGTTCTGAGAGGGCCTGGCTGTGGGGTGTGGTGGTGGTGGGGGCAGATGGGAAAACAAAGAGGAAAGAACTTGCAGGGAGAGGTGTCTGGTTGCCTGAGCCAAGAAAGGGGAGGAGGAGAAAGGGGAGGTCATGTGGAGGTAGAGTTGGGGGTGTGTACAATACCAAAGTGCCCCCTCTTCCTGATATCACATCATATATTTCTTCCACCCCCAGACTTCTGTGGGACCTGAACTCTTGACAGGACTGAGGTGGTAGAGACAGGTTAGAGGGGGGCAGACAGAACCAGCTATTCTGTTTGCTCTCTAATCTACTTCTGTAAGGATTTACCACCTGGAATCCAATGGGGGTCCTTATGAGTTGGAATCTGACTAGATGACAGTGACAAGGTGAGGGCTGCGTCCACATCCCTGCACCTGGGAGGTACAGAACTTGACAGAACTTGCAGGGTCTTTGCTGGGAAGCCCTGTTGCCTGGAAGCTCAGTGACTGCCAGGTTCCCCACTGGCTTCCTCATCTATTGAGTTTCCAGATCTCCCTCTGACCTTCCTTTGCTGCTCCCTTCCCAACCTTGTCTCCTCCACCTCTCAAACTGCTGCCACCCTGTCTTATTCCACATCTTCAGTCCTCTACAAGGCCATATTTCCAGACTGCTGGAGCCCTCCCGAAACCCTCTTCCCTTCAAGCTGGCCAGGGCAGGGCCGTAGCCCAGGTGGGGTAGGATACTCACGATTGGCCTGGGCCTGAGGTGGGAGCAGGTTCTGGACAGACAGATGAGCCTGCAAATGTGGCTACTGGATCTGCGTGGGGAGACCTGTCTTCAGTCGTCCTTCCCCCGCGAGCCCCCCCACAAGCGGCTCCACCCCTTCGCAGACACCCAGTGGGGCAAGGAGCCAGGAGCGGACAGAGGCGCCCTCTGTCTCCTGGGCTGGAACAGGCTACCCTGTGTCCTCTTCTCCGGCCTTGGTCACCTCCATCCCCCACCCCTTACTAGGCACCAGCAAGGGGGAGTGGGGCACGGGAAGGAGGCTCTGGGAAGGACACAGATGTCTCACCGCCAGCTTGGCTGGGCGCCCCTGTGGTTGGCTGTACCCCACTGGATAAGGAAAGGGGAGAATCCTTCTGAGGGGATCTTAACCTGGAGCTTCTCCATAGGGTCTCACTGGCCTGGGGGACCTCTGAATGAGTAATGTAGTCCTGGGAATCTGCTTGTGGGGTTTCAGTCTTAGATCCCACTGGGGGATTTCAATCCAGGGGCTCCTCTGTGGGCGTTTCAGCCTCAAACCCCCTTTGTATGTGGAGTCTCAATCAAGTCTGAGGGGGTCTTAGTCTCTGAGGGACCCTCTGGCATTTTTTGTGCATCTCTCACTGCTGATCTTCCTGGATTGCTTTCAATCTGCAGTTGCCTCTCTTCCCTCAACATACACACTCTTGATTTGATAGAGGGGTGTGGTGGGGCAGCGAGCCCCCTGTATTATAAGGAATAGCACCCCTGCTGAGCGGGCTCTGTCTAGGCAACTCCCGGCGGGTTTTCCAGTCCCCTTCCATGTGGGGGCGCTGTAGGGTTGGATTGGGGGGCCCGGAGTTCCAGGCTGATTGCTCAGGGGCGTGGTTGGGCGGTACCCTTTCTTCCAAATCAATGACAGAAATTCGACCTCCGGGCTTGGCCGCGGCTCTCTCCTCCCTCTCTGGGCGCTTTTAAACTTCAGCCCTGCGGCTTCTGCTCGCTGCACCACATCTCCTTGCCCTGGTGAGTTGTGTCCCTCTAACTCTGCAGGGCGGAGCCTAGGGATCCTCTTTCCTCCTCGGGCTCCCAGGTCCCTTACCCAGAGCCAGCTCAGAGATTCAGGAAGTGGTTTGGGAGATCAAGCAGAAGTCCCTGTAGAAAGTGGAGGGGAAAGAGCCGGGTGACTGGGCAAGGCCCTTTCCTCCAGCCCAGCCCCCTTACACTGAGGACTCTGAGTGCCCAAGCCCTCCTCCTTCCCCTTCCTGGGCACAAGGTGTCACCGGAGTCCCGTTGGGGACCCCTGTCCCCGAGACAGGAGAGGGGTGGGTCTATGGGATCCAGAGTTTAGCCCTCAGCCCAGCTGCACCAACACTTGCGCCTGGAGGGCGGGAATGAAGAAGACGGATCTGTCCAGACCGAGCCAGCCTTGACCACAGCTGGGCATTTGCCAGACCCTGGGCTTCTCTGGTGGGAAGAGCGGCCAGAGTGTGTGGGCGGAGTGCAGGCGGGTGGAGACCCAGGTCTCAACACAAACAAGCTTTGGAGACAGACAACCTCATGACCCATTGAGGCTGAGTGAGACTCCAAAGGGACTCTTGGGACTGAAACCCCACAGAGGGCCTGCCAGACTGAGAGAATTCCACAGAGCGATCCCCAGACTGAGAGAAGGCCAAAGGAGGGCCCCTAGACTGAGAGCCTCCCACAGAAGGGATTCCAATCAGAGATACTTTCCCAGAGGGATCTCTAAGATGCAGACACCTCAAAAGGACCCCTGGACTGTGAGACCTAAAGAGGAAAAGGTTTCTGGAACTGAAAGTATCCCTGTCCACCGTGTAAACTGAGATATGGTTGCCTGGTCTCCTGCCCCCTCCTTTTTCTCCATAATTTGCCTCCAGGCAGAAGCCTCAAGTGGCAAAGCCAGGGCAGGGGACTCTGGCTACCCTTAGATCCCTGGGCTCTCTGACTCTCCCTCTCTGTTCCATTGCCTCCTGCAGGTTAGTCCTTAAGGACGTCAGCTTCAGCACCAGGGTCCTAATGGCAGCTGAGCCACTGACTGAGCTGGAGGTGGCCATCGAGACAGTGGTCACCACCTTTTTCACCTTTGCAGGGCGGGAGGGCAAGAAGGGCAGCCTCAGCATCAATGAGTTTAAGGAACTGGTTACCCAGCAGTTGCCTCACCTGCTCAAGGTAGGTGGGGATCTGCAGGACTGAGATTTTGTGAGATGGTTATTTTGGGGCACTGTGTATGTGAGATGATATTGTTGGGTACGATAATGTCACCACAAGTATAATTGTGAGGAAGAGTGCAGCTAACTGCATGTGTAAAGGTTCTGGATTTTCTTGCCTGCTATATGTATGTATAACCAAAAAACAAACAAAAAAGCCCACTGCCACAAGGCAATTCTAACTCATAGGGACCCTGTAGGACAGTTTAGAACTGCCCCGTGAGGTTTTCAAGGCTGTAAATCTTTACTGAAGCAGACTGTCTCATCTTTCTTCCTTGGAGTGGCTGGTGGGTTTAAACCAACGACCTTTTGGTTAGCTGCTGAATAGTATAACTAGGTAACTGAAAAACTATCTGTGCAAGTGGGAGAAGTGGGAGTGTTAAGGGGTTTTGTGCACCCATCACACCATACTGTTGGGTTCCTGTGTCCGGTCTTTGCCTCTCTAGTCTCATTTTCTAACACAGAGCTGGGCCCAGAGCTGGCTTCCAGGAGATTCATAGGCCATCAGAGCTACAAGGAGGTCAAGAGACAACATGCCCCAACCTCCTCACTTCATGTATATGGAAATTAAGGTTCAGTGGTACTAAGGGACTTGTCAAAAACAAAAACATGGCCAGATTCATTGAGTCACAGAATCTAGCAGTGTGGGTGGGGCTTGTACAGAACATTTATGATCACTCTTCATGCACTATGGGAATCCCCTCAACAGTGTGCTTCATGGGGTCATTCCTTTTCTCCTACTAACTGGATGGGGTCAGGACTTCAGTTTCATTGCCTCTGAGTTGGCACATCATTCCAGGTTGCTAAGTTTATTTTACATCCTTTCTGAAAATTCCCAGGCACATAAAAGTGTGTGAATATGGATGTTTTTAAAGACACAGAATAATATCTGAAACTCAGTCTGCTGTCTGCAAAATCCCCTACATCCTCAGACTTCTCAGAGTTTTCGTCTCATCTTCTTACTGGAGATCTGGCTCTCCCCTGAAGGTACAGTATTCCCTGTGGCCTTGTCAAATAGTGGCTGTTTTTCCTTCCACATCCAGCTCCCTCTGGACCTGGAGATGCAGGAGGTGACTTCTTTACTTTTCATTGCTGCTTCCAGGTCTGAGTTCCTCCTTCTTTCTAAGTCCCCTCGTTCTTTGGAAGTTCATATACTACCTCCCACCCCTCTTAGTGTGTTCCTCATAGCTCTTCAGCCTCTGTTTTACTATTCTCTTTCTTATGATTTCTCCTTTCGTTAGTGGCCTCAGTATCCCCACGGACAGCTCATCCAAAACGTTTGAACTTCTTACTTCCAGAGATTCTGCCTTTCCTCTTGTCAGCATCCCATGCCTGTGTTCATACTTTAGACCTTCTCATTACCAAAAAAATTCACCACCTCCAAAATCTTAATTTCAAGGATTCCTTTCTCTAACTACCATGTTCTGACTTTCCAAAGCTATTCCTCAATCTTGTTCTTCCACTCAGCATTTCCTTTCCACCACTGGGACCTCCTAATCGCATGACTCTTGTTTCATCTTTCATCATCATTCCTTGTGCCTCATTTCCCTTCTTACTCAACTCTGGCTGTAAAATCCATCCTTATAATCACTCCTTCGATCTCCTTGCTTCTGTCTCTTTCTGTCCTGCTTGTCTGGCAGCATCCCCGTAACCCATTGCCCTGTCGAGTCTGACTTATGGTGACCACGTGTGTTGTACAAGAGAACTGCTCCATAGGATTTTCTCTGCTATAACCTTTATGGAAGTAGATTGCCAGGCCTTTCTTCTGTGGTGCTGCTGGGTGGGTCTGAATCGCCAACCTTTAGGTTAGTAATCAAGTGCAGACCACTTGTGCCGACATTCACTGATTAAATCCAACATGCTGTGTCAGCACTTGTAGAGCTGAATCTTCCTGGAGAAAAAACACACGGCCATGTTGAACTTGTCTCACTTTAAATATATCATCATAAACCCCAAGGCGACCCTTGGCAATTCTACCACATTTCCTTAGTCACTTCATTTACCAGCTCTTTCAGATGGTTATTTATTTCACAATTTTTCCTCTCTTCTCAGACTCCAGTACCTCCCCCCACATTCTTTCTCTCTCAGTTGATAACTTAACTTCTTAGTTCACTGAGAAAATAGGAGTAATCAGGAAACTTATACATACTCCCTCTCCAAATCTACCACCCGATCAGCATATACTCTGCCACCCTTCCTGTTACCATGAATGATCTGTCACTGCTCCTAAGGCCAACCCCTGCACTGGTGCCCTGGAGCCCACCCTCTCTCACCTGCTTAAAGATTTTCCTCTTGCAATTATTCTTCCTTTCTCTCTTGGATCATCAAATTATTCCTTTCTGCTGGATCATTCTTATCAGCTTACAAAAATGCTATAATATCTTCCATCTTAAAATAATTAAAAATAAAAAAAAAAGAAAGAAAAGAAAACAAAACCTCCCTTGGCCTTATAACCCTGTCCTGTTATGCTTAGTATCTCTGCTCTCCTTAATAGCAAAACTCTTGAAAGGCAGTGAGAGTTATTTATACTTAGTGTCTTCACTTTCTCCTCTCCAGGTACTATCCCCTATTTCCTTTTGAATCCATCTAGTCCGGTGTTTATCCCTACCATACTACTGCCACTGAAACTTCTTTTGTTACTATCATGAAAATAAAAAAAACCAAACTGCCTTTGAGTCCATTCTGACTCATAGTGACCCCCATTGGGTTTCTGAGGCTATAAATCTTTATGGAAATAGATTGCCCCATCCTCCTTCCACAGAGTGCTTGTGGATTTGAACTGCTGACCTACTGGTTAGCAGCCAAATGTCTTACCCACTACTCCACCAGAACTCCTTACTATCATGAATGATTGCCTCACTGCTGAAGGTCGGTTTGTATTCTTTGTTTATATTGTCAAAACATTTCTTCACTTGGTTTTCTAGATACCAGGTGCCCTTGTTTTCCTACTATCCCAATGTCTGCTCCTCCTTAGTCTCCTTGCTTTGCACACTGAATTAAATCTAAGGTCCTTGAGGTACAGTGAGTTACTTGGTATAGCCTTTCTAGCCATAGTCTTTGTAACTCCCACCGGATTACTGGGTGGGACCATGCAAATAAGGTGTGTAGAACTCTGATTTTGGGATTGGTTACTTTTGTCACTCTGCCAGGCTTAAAATGAGCCTTCCTAGAGGCAGAAAAAGAGCTCTGGTGGCCGAAGGCATTTGACTGCTAACCAGAAGGCTGGTGGTTCAGATCCACCAGCCACTTCTTGGAAGGAAGATTGAGCAATCTACTTTCATAGTGATACCACCTCGGAAACCCAAGGAGGGGTCACTATGAGTTGGATCTGACTCAACGACAGTGAGTTTAGTTTGGTTTTTTGGTTTAGAGGCAGAAAGGGAATGTCACTACCATCAAGAGAGAAGAGCTGGAGGGGAAGTAGAGTGCGTCCTTGGGCCCAAGATCCCTGCACTGGACCTCCTTGGCAGAGAGAGACATCCTGGCAGAGAAAGATGCCCTGGCAGAAAGAGACAGTCGCAGTGGAACCACAAGGCACAAGACAGAGTGGCAGGTTTACCTGGCCCACAGAATAAGAAAGCTGAGTGCTCTTAGGCAGAAGTCTTGCTGACGGAGTGGGGTGCGCCTTGGTGTACCTATCAGCAGAGCTAAAAGAACTTTGTAATACTTGTCAAGCAGGGCAGAGGCCAGGCCGAGAGGGCAAGGGCCAGAGAGGCATGTCTGAGGGCACAGCAGAGGGGAGACTGTCCTGATGGAAGAATTGTATCCTAAGCACATTCCTGAATCTGAATTCACTTCGCTAATAAACCCCATAATCATGAGTATTGTCTGTGAGTTCTGTGCGGCCATTGCAATGAATTATTGAACCCAGCAGAGAAGTAGTGAATGCTATAGGAGGAGGCTGGTGTCAAAATTGGTGAAAGGCTGGAGGGTGGTGGCATGTCTGGCTTCATAGGAATAAGCCTTGGGCTGCTGATTGCTGATTGCTGATTCTTCCTCTTCTGAAGTTGGAAGAGGTCAGAAGATGCCGACCCCATGCCCTTTTTGCAGGCCTTCTCCTTCTCCCAGTCTCTGAATGTTGGTGTGCCTATAGGCTCAGTTCTTAGAACTGTTTATTCCTCTACTGTTCTGGTTACCTAGTGCTGCTCTGACAAGAATATATACCACAAATGGGATGGCCTTAACAAACAGGAGTTTATTCTTAAAATTTGGAGGCTTTAAGTCCAAGTTCAAAGTGTCAGGCTCTTGGGGCTGGGTGAAAGCCCCTCAACCTTGGGGTCCAGTTCTGCCTCCTGCTCCTGGCCCACTGAAGCTAGACCCGTTTCTTCACTCAGACCGCTGCTGGCTGCTGAGGCTGAGAGGCCCCAAGGTTGACAAGAAAAAAGGCATAGTCCCAATGTTACCAAACCACACGGCAAGCCATTAACTTAAGTTCATTGTAAGTCCCAAGGTTGGCAGAGCATAGCAGGCTGCTGAGCAGCGACAAGGCTTCACACAGGGTCCAAGCATGCCATAGGCTAGAAACCATTCCCAAAGCTTCTCTTTATATACAGGAAGCAGACCACATCCCAAAGGCAGCTACTCAGCTACTTGTGGTAGATCCTACCATGGAGTTGATTGCCAGCCTCATCATGGGGAATAACTACCACCAGCTGCCCAGCCACTCAATCAGGCCCAGCCAAGTTGACACACAAATACACCGACCACATCTACCTACATTCACTCCCTAGGGGATCCTATGGCTTTAAGCACCATGTATATGCTGATGGTTCCCAGATTTATAGCCCATCTCAGAACTATTTTCTGGGCTCCAGACCCATATGTGCAACTGTCTACCTTGATATCTTCTCTTAGGTGTCTTAGTAGGCATCTCAAACCAAACATATTCAAAGAACCTCATTTCCCACCATATCCCTCTGCTGTTTGCTCCTCTCCTCATCTCAGCAAATGGCTCCATAGTTCACCCATTTACTCTGACTAAAAGCTTTGGATTCTCCTTTGACTATTTCCATACCACACACCATTCAGCAAATCCATCAGCAAATCCTACAGGTTCTATTTTCAAGATACTTGAATCCAATTGTGTCGTTGCAGCAATTCTACCAAATACCCTATTATGATAGCTTTATAAATGATTTCCCTACTTTCACCCTTAGAGCCCTACAGCCAAAGTTTTCTTTTTAAATTATCAATCAGGTCATGTCATTCGTTTTTTCCAAACCCTGGGACTTCTCTTATATGTTGAATAAAATTCCATAATCCACAAGGCCCTATGTAATTGGCCTCTTCTTCTCTCTCATTCCTTGTATTCTTTCCTTTGATACTTCTCCAGCCATATTAGCCTTTTTGCCATTTCTTCAGTGCCAAGCACATTCCCACCTCATGGCTTTTGAGCTTGCTGTTTCTCGGCCCAGAACGCTCATCCTCTAGGTATTTGTTAGCCTTATTCTTCATTTAATTCTGATTTCTGCTTAATGGCAAATCCTTAGAGCTGTCTTCCTTTACCACCAAATCCAGATATCACCTCCCTTCCTCTGTATTCCTTTACCCTGCTTTGTTTTTTCCCAGAACACAACCATCACAACTTGACCTCAATTATACACTCATATGTTTACTAGGAATATAAGCCCCATGAAGGAAAAGAATTTGCTTATTGCTTTATCTCCAGTACTTAGAGCCATGTCCAACTCATTGTAGGTACTTGGTAAGTATTTGCTGAGTGAGTGAATGAATGGATGCATCTTACATGCTGTTCTACAAATATCTTTTTAAAAAAACTAACAATGCATATTGGATATTTTCTACTTTTAAAATAATGATGGCTCTGGTAGCATAGTGGCTAAGACACTTGCCTGCTAACCAGACGGCTGGCAGTTCAAACCCACCAGCCACTCCTCGGAAGGAAGGTTGGGCAATGCTACTTCCGTAGTGATACTGCCTCGGAAACCCAAGGAGGGGTCGCTATGAGTTGGGGCTGACTCGATGGCACATAACAACAGCAACAACAATTCGTGTCACTGCTTTCAAGAGAAATGAAGTCCTAATATATGCTACAGCATGAATGAATCTTGAAGATATCATGCTGAGTGAAATAAGTCAATCACAAAAGATTAAATAGCATGTGATCTCACTAATATGAAGTACCTAGAATAGGTATGCAAAAAGAGCATGGGAACAACATCTTCTGACCTCCTCTAGTCTCAGGAAGGGGAGTCAGAATCACCATTGGTGGCCCAAGGCTTATGCTTTTTTTTTTTCTTTTATTGTGATTTGGCTGAAAGTTGACAGAGCAAATTCACTTTCCATACAGCAGTTCATACACACGTTGTCTCATGACATTGACAGTTTACCCCAGTGCAACATCTCCCCTCCCACTTCCTTCTGATAGTTACCTCTTCCCTGTGTCCATCCCTCCATGCACTCCTGCCCCCTGATCTGTCTCCCTGTGCATTAACAGCTCTTCTTTCTCCCATGATTGTTCTCTCCAAGGAATGTATCTACCTCAGGTACATGTTCAACACTTAAGCCAAGGCTTATTCTTAGGAGGCCAGACATACTACTACCCTCTAACCTTTCTACCAATTCTGACACCAACCATCTCTCCCACAGCACTCACTACTGCTCTGCTAGATTTGATAACATTGCAATGGCCACACACAACTCACTGATGATACTTACGATTATGGGGTTTATTAAGGAAGTAGACAGGTTACAATTCAAGTCGAGGAATGTGCTCAGAATACAGTTCTTCAATCAAGACAGTCTCTCCTTGGCTATGCTCTCAGGCATGCCTTTCTGGCCCCTGGCCTCTTGGCCTGGCCTCTGCCCTGCACAGGCTAGTATTACAGCTCTTTAGCTCTGCCAATACATGTGCTTAGTGCATCCCAGTCTGCCAGCAAGCCTCCTGCCCAAAGGCACTCAGCTTTCTTTCTCCATGGTCTGGCAAGCCCACCACTCTGTCTTGTGCCTTTCTCTTGATTCTGCTGCTACTGTTGCTGCTGTCTCTCTGTCAGTTTCTCTTTTGTTATCTTAGTGCAGGGATCGTAGGTCCAAGGATGCATTCTACTCTTGGCTCTTTTCTGTCTTGATGGTAGTGAGATCACTCTTCCACCTCTGAGAGGGCTCATTTGAAGCCTAGCAGAATGACAAAACTGACCAGTCCCAACATTAGGACTTATTGCCATGGTTCCACCCCATGGAAGTCCCATGCACCTTATTTACATTACTAACAAGCTGTCCAATCCCCATGGAGGGCCATAAACATCTTACATTTACACTTTATCCCAGTCATCTGGTGGGAGTCACAAAGACTGTGGCTAGAAGAGTCATACTAGGTAATTCACTGCACCACAAGGTAACTACATAGAGATCAGAGTTTAACAGTGGTTACCTGGGACTAATAGTCTACACAAATCATGGCCTCATCTACCCTGAGACCAGAAGAACTAGATGGTGCCCAGCTACCACTACTGACTGTTCTGATCAGGGCCACAATAGATGGACTCTGACAGAATGGAAGAAAAATATGGAACATAACCTGAAATGATTAAAATAAAACATAAACAAGACTTACTAGATTAGTTGGGACTGGAAGACTCCCTGAGACTGTTGCTCTGAGATACACTTTAAGCCTTGAACTAAAACTGCCCCTGAAGTCACCTTTTAGCTAACTAACAGATTGGCTCACAAAATAAAGGATATCATCACCCCTAAGGGTTCCTTTAAAAAATCATCTATGTGAGACCAAATGGTCAACAATTAATTTAAAACAAAGATGAGAATGTAAGGGGGTAGGAAAATTAGATTAATAAAACAGCAAGTTGGAAATATTGAGAATGTTTACACGTTGTGAAGAATGTAATCAATGTCACTGAACAGTTTGTTTAGAAATTATTGAATGGGAATCTAAACTGCTGTGTAAAACCTTTACAGAAAACACAATAACATATTAACAAACAAATAAAAACAGTGGTTTACCAGCAGCTGGAGAATAGGAAGTAGGGGAATTGTTGTTTAGAAAGCAATGAGTTATTGTTTAAGGGAATGAAAACTTTGGCAAAGGATATGGGTAATGATTGTGTAACATGACTGATGTAATTGGTCTCATTAAATTCTACATGTGAAAAATGTTGAATTGGAAAATGTTGTGTTATCTATATTTTTACAACAATAGAAAAATACACAAAAGAATAAAAGTCATGTTTCTGTAAGTATTTACATATTTTATAGTTTGTAAGCTAGACCTAGTTCATGCAATGTTTTAAAATTAAGATAAAAATTTTAACATTGTACTTATAAAACTCACATTCAAGGAAAAGAAAATGGTGCACTGTACTCCATTATGTAAATTAACACAAATTTATATAGCCAAACCTACTATTGATTGACATTTCTCTTGTGCCCATTTTTTTCTCTTTTGCAAACCTGTGTTAACATATCTCTGTATACTTGAAGGATAATATCTGTATAGGGTAAATATCAGTAGAAATAATTGGCCCCAAAACATGTTTTTTTTTTCCTTAATTTTTAAGATATTACCAATTTACCTCCCAATATCACCCTTATCCTCAGAAGGAAGATTGGGCAATCTACTTCCGTAGTGATACTGCCTTGGAAACCCAAGGAGGGGTCGTTATGAGTCGGATCTGACTCGATGGCAGTGAGTTTGTTTGTTTGTTTGTTTTTTGATCATCATTAACATTGCACACAAGTGCCTGCCTGTTTTCCATATCCTTGCCCAAACTGGGTTTTATGAAGCTTTTAATGTTTGCTAATCTAATATATGAAAATGGGATCTTTTTCTGATTTACATTTCTTGAATTTTGAATAAAGTGGAACACCACTACTCATCTGTCATTTTGTCATATTGTGGTGGTTGGTATGTTGCTGTGATGTTGCAAGCTATGCCATTAATATTTAAAATACTGGCAGAATCACCCATAGTAGACAGGTTTCAGTGGAGTTTCCAGACTGAGAAAGACTAGGATGAAGGACTGGTGATCTACTTCTAAAAAGGTTGGCCAGTGAAAATCTTATGAATAAGAGTAGAACATTGTCTCACATAGTGCTGGATGATGAGCCCTTCCAGGTAGAAGACACTCAGAATATAACTGGAGAAGAGCTGCCTCCTCAGAGTAGAGTTGACCTTAATGACATGGTTGGAGTAAAGTTTGCAGGACCTTCATTTGCTGATGTGACATGGTTCAAAATGAGAAGAAACAGCTGCAAACATTCAAGTCATCAAAAATGAAATGGGACATATAAAGATCTATATCCTAGGCATTAGTGAGCTGATTTGGTATTAGCCATCAGACAATTATTTGGTCTACTATGCCAGAAATGACAAATTTAAAAGGAATGGCATTGCATTCATCATTGAAAAGAGCATTTCAACATCTATGCTGAGATACAGTGCTGTCAGTGTATTTACATATGACTTGTAATGTTAATATGACTTATTTAATGTGACTATTAATTTGACTATTACTCAAATTTACACACCAACCACTAAAGCCAATGGTAAATAAAATGAAGAATTATACGACCTTCTGCAGTGTGAAATTGATCAAATATGCAATCAAGATGCATTAATAATTATTGGTGAGTGGAATGTGAAAGTTGGAAACAAAGAAAGGTTTGTAATTGGAAAATATAGCCTTGGTTATAGAAATGACACCAGAGATGACATGATAGACTTTTGCAAGACCAGTAACCTACTTGTTGCAGATACCTTTTTTCAACAACATAAATGGTGACTGTACATGTGGACCTTGCCAGATGGAATACACAGGAATCAGATGGCCTACATATGTGGAAAGAGGTGATGGAGAAGCTCAATCTCATCAGTCAGAACAAGGCCAGGAGCTGACTGTGGAACAGACCATCAATTGATCATATGCAAGTTCAGGTTGAAGTTGAAGAAAATTAAAACAAGTCTGTGGGAGCCGAAGTACAACCTTGAGTATATCCCACCAGAGTTTAGAGACCATCTGAAAAATAGATTTGAAACATTAAATGCTAATGAATGAAGACCAGATGATTTGAGAGATGACCTCAAGGACACAATACATGAAGAAAGCAAAAGGCCATTAAAAAGACAGAAAATAAAGAAAAGACTGAAATGGATATCAGAAGAGACTGTGAAAGTTGCTCTTTTTTTTTTTTTTTAAAGAAATTGTGATTTGGGTGAAAATTTACAGAGCAAATTCACTTTCTATACAACAGTTCACATACACTTTGTCTTATGACATTGACTACAATTTGCCCCAATGTAACAGTTCCCCTCCCTCTTCCTCCCTGAAAGTTGCTCTTGAATGTAATAGCTAAAGGGAAAGGAAGAAATGATTAAGCAAAAGAGGAACAGAAGATTTTAAAGAGTGGCTCAAGAAGACAAAGTATTACAATGACATGTGCAAAGACCTGGAGTTAGAAAGCCAAAAGGGAAGAACACATGCAGATTTTTGAAGCTGAAAACAGTTAAGAAGAAAATTCAAGCCTTGAGTTGCAATACTGAAGGATCCTAAGAGCAAAATATTGAATGATGATGTAGAAGGTATCAAAAGAAGATGGAAGGAATACACAGTCACTGTACCAAAGAAATTGGTCAGTGTTCAACCATTTCAGGAGGTAGAATATAATCAAGAACTGACAGTATTGAAGGAAGAAGTCTGCACCAAAAGCATTGGCGAAAAACAAGGCTTCAGGAATTGATGGAATATCCATTGAGATGTTTCACCAAATGATGCAACACTAGCAGCACTCACTTGTTTATGCCAAGAAATTTGGAAGACCTGGCCAACTGACTAGTTGTTTTCATTAGGTGCTGTGGAGTTGGCTCCAATGCATAGTGATCCTCTGTACAACAGAACAAAACACTGTCTGGTTCTGCACCAGCCTCACAATCCTTGCTGTGTTTGAACCCATTGTTGCAGCCACTGTGTCAGTCTCTCATTGAGGGTCTTTCCCTTTTTTGCTGACCTTCTACTTTACCAAGCATAATATCCTTCTCCAGGGGCTGGTCCCTTCTGACAACATGATCAAAGGAGGTGAGACAAAGTCTGGCCATTCTCGCTTTCAAGGAGCATTCCAGCTGCACTTCTTCCAGGACAGATTTGTTCATTCTTCTGGCAGTCCATGGTATTTTCAAATATTCTTCACCAACTTCTGGCAGTCCATGGTATTTTCAAGTATTCTTCACCAACACCACAATACAAAGGCATCCATTCTTTGGTCTTCCTTATCTGTTGTCCAGGTTTCACATGCATATGAGGTGACTGAAAATACCAAGGCTTGGATTAGGTACATCTTAGTCTTCAAAGTGACATTTTTACTTCTTAATACTGTAACAAGATCTTTTGCAGCAGAGTTGCCCAGTACAATACATCATCTGATTTGACTGCTGCTTCCATGGGTGTTGATTGTGGATCCAAGTAAAATGAAATCCCTGACAGCTTCAATCTTTTTTCCACTTATTGTGATGTTGCTTATCAGTCAAATTGTGAGGATTTTTATTTTCTTTATGTTGAGGTGTAATCCATACTGAAGACTGTAGTCTTTGATCTTCATCAGAAAGTTCTTCAAGTCATCTTCATTTTCATCAAGCAAGGTTGTGTCATCTGCATATCACAGGTTGTTAATGGTTCTTCCTCCAGTCCTGATGCTTTTTCAATAGTCCAGTTTCTTGGATTATTTACTCAGCATACAGATTGAGTAAGTATGGTGAAAGGATACAACCCAGATGCACACCCTTCCTGATTTTAAACCACACAGTATTCCCTTGTTCTGTTCGAATGACAGCCTGTTCGAACGATGGTACTGTCTGAACAACTGCCTCTTGGTCTAAGTACAGGTTCCTCATGAGTACAATTAAGTGTTCTGGAATTCCCATTCTTTGCAATATTATCCATAATTTCTTATGATCCACACCGTCATATGCCTTTGCATCATCAATAAAACACAAGTAAACCCTCACACGCACCCCACCAAGCCCCCCAAAATACAAGTAAACATCTTTCTGATATTCTTTGTTTTCAGCCAAGATCTGTCAGACATCAGCAACGCTATCCCTCCTTCCACATTCTCTTCTGAATCCATCTTGAATTTCTGGTAGTTCCCTGTCAATATACGGCTGCAAATGGTTGCAGCAGTTACTGAGTAGATGAGATCTATATTTGTGCCCATTATAAAGAAAGGTAATCCAATGGAATGCAGGAATTATCTAGTAATATCATTAATACTATATGAAATTAAAAATTGGCTGAAGCTAATTGAAAAGTGTTTGCAGCTGTACATCAACAGGAAGCTGCTAGGAATTCAAGATGAATTCACAAAAGGGCATGGAATGAGGGATAACATTGCTGACGTCAGGTGGATCTTGGCTGAAAGCAGAGAACATCAAAGAGATGTTTACCTGTGTTTTATTGGTGATGCAAGGGTGTTTGACTGTGTAGCAAATTATAGATAATGTTGAGAAATAATGAGAATTCCAGAACACTTACTTGTGCTTGTGAGGAACCTGTACATAGACCAAGAAGCAGTCACTTGAACAGAATAAAGGGATACTACATAGTTTAAAATCAGGAAAGGTATGCATCAGGGTTGTATCCTTTCATCATACTTATTTAATCTATATGTTGAGCAAATAATCCAAAAAGTTGGACTATATAAAGAATGTGGCATCAGGATTGGAAGATGACTCATTAACAATTTGCAATAAGTAGATGACACAACCTTGCTTGCTGAAAGCAAAGAGGACTTGAAGCACTTACTGTATGTATTATAGCCTTCAGGTATGGATTACACTTCAACATGAGGAAAACAAAATTCCTCACAATGCAACCAATAAGCAACATCATGATGAATGGAAAAAATATTGAAGTTAAGGATTTTGTTTTACTTGGATTCAACATCAACAGCCATGGAAGCAGCAGTCAAGAAAATCAAACAGCATACTGCATTGGGCAAATCTACTGTAAAAGACCTCTCTGTTGTTGTTGTTGTTGTTATGTGCCGTCAAGTTGGACCCGACTCATAGCGACCCCTCCTTGGGTTTCTGAGGCAGTATCACTACAGAAGTAGATTGCCCAACCTTCCTTCCGAGGAGTGGCTGGTGGGTTTGAACTGCCAGCCTTCTGGTTAGCAATCAAGTGCCTTAGGCACTACACTGCCAGAGCTCCCAAAAGACCTCTTTAAAGTGTGAAAAAGCAAAGGTGTCACTTTGAGGACTAATGTCCATGTGACTCAAGTTATGATATTTTCAGTTGCCTCATATGCATGCCAATGCTAGACAATGAATAAAGAAGACTGAAGAGGAATTGACTTTGAATTGTGGTGTTGGCAAAGAATGTTGAGTATACCATGGACTGCCAGAAGAACAAACAAGTCTGTCTTAAAAGAAGTGCAGCCAGAAGGCTCCTTGGAAGGAAGGATTGCGAGACTATGTCTTAGATATTTTGGACATGTTATCGGGAGGGACCGATATCTGGAGGAGGACATCGTGTTTGGTAAAGTAGAGGGTCAGCGAGAAAGAAGATTGTCAGTGAGATGGATCGACACAGTGGCTGCAACAATGGGCTCAAACACAGCAATGACTGTGAGGATGGTGTAAATCTGGGGAGTGTTTTGTTCTGTTGTATGTAGGTTGGCTGTGAGTCGGAACTGACTTGACAACACCTAACAACAAAGTGGAGCAATAAAAAAAAATTCTTGATCTACATTTCTTTTTCTGTAAACTGCTTGCTTATTTCTTTTTATCAAAAGTTTTTCTTTTTCAGAAAAATGATAAACCTTTATATCAAAGTAAAAGAGAGGACCAGCACAAATATTTAGCAAATACTAAGGCAATAGCAACAAAGGAAGTGATAACACGATTCATAAACAAAATGAGCTCAGCACAGAAAATTGTAAGGAACAAAGAAATTAACACTACGAAAAATCACATAATGACAGCAACAAATTCATACTTGTTGATAATTATATATCTGACAAGAGACTTTTCTCCAAAATTTATAGAAAAGTCCAACACCTCAACTACAAAAAGATTAACAATCCAATTAAAAAATGGGCAGAAGACATGAATAGACACTTCACCAAAGAGGATATTCAGGCAGCCAGCAAATACATGAAGAAATGCTCATGATCATTAGCCATCAGAGAGATGCAAACCAAAACAACGAGATATCATCTCACCCCAGCACTAATGGCAAAATTCAACAAGACAGAAAATAACAAATGCTGGCAAAGCTGTGGAGAGATTGGGACTCTGATACACTGCTGGTGGGACTGTGAGATGATATAACCACTGTGGAAAACAATATGGCGATTCCTTAAAAAGCTGGAATTAGAAATACCATTTGGCCCAGCAATCCCGTTACTAAGTATATATCCTAAAGAAGTGAGAGCCAGGAAAGGAACAGATATATGTACACCTATGTTCATCACAGCACTATTTACAATAGCAAAAAGATGGAAGCAACCTAGGTGTCCATCAACAGAAGAATGGATAACCAAACTATGGTACATACACACAATGGAATACTCTGCAACACTGAAGAATAATGTAGAATCTGCAAAGCACTGCATAACATGGATGAACTTGGAGGACATTATGCTGAGTGAAGGAAGTCAATCACAGAAGGACAGATAGAGTATTAATTCATTATTGTAAAAAGTCAAGGAAAGGTTTATATGTGGATGGAAACTTTCTTTGTTGGTTACTAAGCAAGAGGGGAGGGGAGGGAACACTGCAAAAAAAAAAAAAAGCATTGACCCGTGTCACTTTAGTTTTGTGTATATCACTGTACATAAATTATATTTCAATAAAATGCATTAAAAAAAGTTTTTCATTTTCACACTGATTTGTTACAGCTCTTTATAGAAGAAGGACTTTAGCCTTTTACCTACTATATGTGTTGCAAATATTTCCCCCAATTTGCCTTTTGCACTTTGACTTTGGTTTTGGTAATTTTTGCTGTATTGTTATTGTTGTTCGGTGCCGTTGAGTTGATTCCATATAGAATGTAATAAAAATTTTGTATCGGCAAATCTATCAGATTTTCCTAAATGGCTTCTCATATGGAATGGCTTCTGTGGCTTTTTTTATTTTTTTTTGTCATGCTTAGAGAGGTCTTCCCCTACTTTAACAGATTTTTTTTTTTTTTAAAAGGGAAAAAAAACCCCTCAGATTTTATTATTTAAACTTTCCTACCCATATGAAATAAGGTGCTCTGGTGGAGTAGTGGATAAAGTATTTGGCTGCTAATTGGAAGGTCAGCAGTTCAAACCCACCAACTGCTCTGGGAAAGGAAGGGGCGAACTACTTCTGTAAAGATTTACAGCCTCCGAAACCCATTGGGGGGTCACTATGAGTTGGAATCAACTCAGTGGCAGTGAGTTTGGTTTTGGTTTGAACTGATGTGAAATACTACGTTTATTATCGGTTCGATTCTCTTGTGTATTTTGGGTCTCTTTATTCTGCTTCATTGATCTGTGTATTATTTATCTAGTAACAAGCTGATTTAATTACTGTAGTTTATAATATGCTTTAATACCTGTAGGGTTGGTTCTTTATTTACAGTTTTCAGAATATCACAGGTGAATGCGATGTTTATTTTTCAGGATGAATTTTAGTAATTTTATTAGGTTAAAAGGAATCCTGTAGGGGCTTCCGGCAAGATGGAGGACTAGGCAGAAGGATTGCAAAGACCCTCTTCAACAAAGAAAAGGGAAACCAATTAACACAGACACAGAAGATAATCTTGGACCCCTGAGCCTTGAAGGGAAGGATAC
>NW_006921804.1:5001101-5025615 GCF_000298275.1 Orycteropus afer afer
CTGTATGAAAAGTGAATTTACTCTGTAAATCTTCACCCAAATCAAAATAAAATTTTTTTAAAAAAGGAATCCTGTAGATTTGAAGTGAACCAGTACTAGTGGCCATTGAGTTAACTCTAATACATGGTGACCTCTTGTGTCAGAGTAGGACTTTCCTCCACAGTGTTTTTCAATGGCTGTTTTTTGGAAGTAAACTGCCAGGCCTTTCCTCATAGAGCCTCTGGTGGACTCGAACCTCCAATCTTTTGGTTAACGGCCAGGTACATTTGCCATTTGCGTCACTCAAGGACTCCTCCTTTAATTGGAATCATATGAAAATTATATTTTAGAGAACATTGCCATCGTTACATTATTGAATCTTTCAAAGAAAAAGCTATGTTTTTCCTGTTTATTAAGTGTTCTTTTATCTCTTTCAGTGTTGTTTTCTCCACGAAGTTCTGATTTCTAGATTTATGCCCAAGTATTTTTTTTACTATTTTAAATGGGATTTTCTTCATTTGTGTACTCAAAAGTTACTTTTTTTTTGTATATTAGTATCTGTAACCAGATACCTTATCATTTCTAACAGTTAAATTAAAAAAAAATTAAGAAATAGATAAGTGCATAAGCTCTGAGTGAGACAATTTAGGGTCAAATGCAGATTTGTCATCCTTGTTTAGTTATTTAATGTTTCTGAGCCTTATTTTTCTCATCTGTGAAATGGACTCTTTATAATACCCTCCTTAATGGGTTGGTCTTGGTCTTGCTGTGAGTTGGCATCTACTCGATGGCAGTATTTATTTTATTTTTTTAAAATTAAGCACCTACTATGTCCTGTCCTGACACTGTGCTAGACTTCAGGTTACAGTGGTGAACAAGCAGCTGCTATGTGCCAGACATTGTCCTGGGCACTGGAGTTACACTGGTGAACAAGGCGGAAGACATCCCTATTCTCATGGAGCCTTTCATTGTAGCAGGTTATGAGTATTAAATGAAGTAAAGCATGTAAGGTGTTTACCACAGTGTCTGTAACAGTCAGCACATTAAGTGTTTACACTTGTCCAAGTGTTAGCCTTTATCATAGTTTTGGATTTTATATGTGCATAATTATATAATTGCTAATACTCTTTCCCGATACTTATACCTTGTTCTTCTCTTGCTTAATTGCATGTTTTGGTTTTTCCTCCCTATATAATGTGACATTGGGCATCCTTGCTTTCTGATGGCAGTGCTTATAGTACAATTAAGCATGACTGTGATTTAAAAATTCTTGTTTAGCCATTCTATGAATTAGCTTTGTGCCATCTATAGATCTGGGAAATCTTCTCTGCCTTCATCTAAATGTTGATCCAAATGTTGAGCATCAAGCTCTGCCTGAGGCATTCTTCTCTGGTTTAATACTGAACCATTGTTAAACAGTCAGCTTTTTGATTGTGATTGTTTATCCACCAACAAATCCTTTGAGCATGATGGTCCAGCTTACGCTTTCCATCGATTTCAAAGGCCTATTGTAAGAGATTTTGCCAAGGTCCCCCTAGAAAACCAGGTACCCCATATCTTTGCCATTCCCCTGATCTACCAGGCTAGGGCCTAGCTGGAAAAATAGGAAGACATTAAAACCAAAAATCCATTGCCATCAAGTCAAATCAGACTCATAGCACTGTGTAGGACAGAATAGAACTGCCCCACAGGGTTTCCAAGGCTGTAATCTTTATGGAGGCATGCTGCCGTATCTTTCTTCTGTGGAGCAGTTGATGGATTCGAGCCACTGACCTTTTGGTTAGCAGCTGAGTTCTTAATCACTCCATCACCAGTTCTCCTTGAGAAGGTGTTATTAGTTATTGCAAATAACTAAGCAGCTAAGTGAAGGAGGGTGGCTCTGTGGGTGACCAGACTGGATCAATCTCTGTAACAGCTCCTCAGGTATCCTTGGTCA
This sequence comes from Orycteropus afer afer, assembly GCF_000298275.1. Classification (NCBI taxonomy): domain Eukaryota; kingdom Metazoa; phylum Chordata; class Mammalia; order Tubulidentata; family Orycteropodidae; genus Orycteropus; species Orycteropus afer. The sequence goes on from NW_006921804.1 coordinate 5,003,017, forward strand.
AATCTCGTGGCTGGTGCAGTCGTGTGTTGGGACTAGCTCATATCTGCTGGCCAGAGCTGATTGCGTGCATCTCTTCCCAGTTCTGTACTCATTGACATCGTGTTTGTGGTTTAAAATTGTCCATGATGGGAGCATTTATACCACAGCAAATGTTACAAATCAGGTTCCTCCACCTCTCCCTACTGGCGCCCCTTGGAGCTGGGTACAATGGCAGCTCTGTTCTGGGGCTGCAGTCCTTCCCTCTCTCAGAGAATGGCAGTTGGCAGTTCTCTTGCTTGTCAATTGCTTGTCCTAAGAACCCTAATTTCTAACTCTGCCTTTCCTCTTTGTGTCGCCCCAGGATGTGGGCTCCCTAGATGAGAAGATGAAGAGCTTGGATGTGAATCAGGACTCAGAACTCAAGTTCAATGAGTACTGGAGGCTGATTGGGGAGTTGGCCAAGGAGATCAGGAAGGAGAAGGCCCTGGAGATCCGGAAGAAGTGAAGTTGACTGGCAGGGATGGGGGTGGGCAGGGCAGGGCAGGCCAGGCCAGGCAGAACCCCACTGCCCCCAAATAAAACTTCCCTCTTAAAACAAAAATGTGCTGCTTATTCATTCCCCCTCTCCCTGTTTTTTCTCTTGAGACTACCTGTTGCTACCGAGTCTATTCTGATTCATAGCAACCTTGGAAACCCTTTGGACAGAGTAGAACTTCTCCATGGGGTTTCCAAACTTTACAGAAACAGACCGCCACATCTTCCTTCTGGGGAGTGCCTGGGGAGTTTGAACTGCTGACCTTTTTGGTTAGCAGCTGAGTACTTAATCACTGCACCACTAGGTGCCTTCTTTTGAGACTCACCTAAAACTAAACTCACTGCCATCGAGTTCGTTCTGACTCATAGCAACCCCCATTGGGTTTCCGAAGCAGTAAATCTTTACAGAAGTAGATTGCCCAGTCTTCCTTCCGTGGAGTGGCTGGTGGATTTGAACCACCAACCTTCTGGTTAGTAATCTGCTGCTTTAGGCACTGTGCTAACACAGTGCCTAAAGGAAAACTTTGCCTTACCTGAAAGTAGGTCTGAAAATTACGAACTCCTTAAAGGCCCGTTAAACCATTGCAATCAAGTGGATTCCAACTCATGACAACCCCATGGATTAGAGAGTAGAACTGCTCCATAGGCTTTTCTTGGCTGTAACCTTTACGGAAAGCAGTTTGCCAGGCCTTTCTTCTGTGGAGCTGCTGGATGGATTACAAATGCCAACCTTTAGGTTAGTAGCTGAGTGCAAGCTGCTTGCCTACCCAGGCTCCTTGAAGGCAGGGAATGTTATTCATTCATGTATTTCATAGCACCTAGCTCCAAACCAAAACCAAACCCATAGCAGTTAAGTTGATTTTGATTCATAGCGACCCTATAGGACAGAGTAGAACCACCTCATGGGGTTTACAAGGCTGTAAATCTTTATGGAAGCAGGCTGCCACATCTTTTTCCCATGGAGTGGCTTAACCACTGTGCCTCTAGGGTTCCTTTACGTCTTTTTTTTTTTTTTTAAGGGTTCCTTATGTCTTGTACCATCCATAGCCATCAAGTAGATTCTGATTCATAGCAACCCCCATTGGGTTTCCAAGGCTGTAAATCTTTAAAGAAGTAGATTGCCTCGTCTTCCTTCCCCAGAGCAGTTGGTGGGTTTGAACCATTGACTTTCTGGGTAGTAGGCCGACTCGACGGCACACAACAACAACAACAACAACAGTCAAATGCCTTACCCACTCTGCTACCAGAGCTCCTTTATGTCTTGTACAGTGCTCACAGTGTGCTTACAGTGTAAGTAAGTAATTGATGAATGAATATTGAAAAGTAGCAACAGACATCTGGGTAAAGGGCAAACTCATGCCCTACCAGGTACCTTCTGGGACTCGGGGGTGGTCCTTGCTCCCAGATTCCTTATTTTTCAGGGTCGTGCCACCAAATGATAATGATAGGTGTAAAAGTGTGTTGAGGGCTTATTCTGTGCCAGTCAAAGTACTAATAATTTTATCTGCATTATTTAATTCTCACAGCCCTTTGAGATAGGGTACTATTTTTGAGATAGAACCCTTGAACCAAAATCCAAACTCAGTGCCTTCAAGTCAGTTCAGACTCATAGTGACCTCCATTGGGTCCAAGGCTGTAAATCTTTATGGAAAGAGACTGCTTCATCTTTCTTCCATGGAGCAGTTGGTGGGTCAAAACCACCTTTGGTTAGCAGTTAATGCCTTAACCGCTACACCACCAGAGCTCCATAGAGCCCTTGAGTTGTGCTACACCACCAGAGCTCCTTAGGGCCTTTGAGTTGGTGCTATTTTTTAGCTCTGTATTAAAGATGAGGAAACAGATTTTGGAGAGGTTAAGTCACACAGACAAGAATAGGGGGAACAGGGTTTAAATCCCAGAGCTTCTGTGATTAATTGGGATGGTCTCTGGGTGAGTGCTTGGGAAAACTAGACTGTCCTCTTTCTCCCTCTCTCCAAAGCAAGGGTGGAGGGGAAGGATGGACAAAATGTTCTGCTTCAAGGACTGTGGAATGAGAGTGGTGGTGGTGCTGCAGGAAGAAGAATTTTTGGTCACTGAGGTATTCCAGCTTTCCCTCTGCTTCGTGCTTTGAGGGGAGCTCTGGTGGCAGAGTGCCTAAGGCACTTGACTGCTAACCAGAAGGTTGGTGGTTCAAACCCACCAGCCACTCCTTGGAAGGAAGATTGGGCAATCTGCTTCCATAGAGATACTGCTTTGGAAACCCAAGGAGGGATCACTATGAGTTGGAGATGACTCGACGGCACATAACAACGACGACGACAACAACAACATGCTTTGAGGAGCAGGTGGTTTGCACTACCTGCCACCAGAGGGAGCAGGGGCAGGGCCACTCAGAGTCCTTTCTAGGGACTGATGCCTCCTCACCATGCTGTCAGGTAGAGTCCTTTGGGGCAACTATTAGTCTTTAAGTCCCTGGGTAGTCCAAACAGTTAACACACTCGGCTGCTAACTGACAGGTTGGCAGTTTGAATCCAGCCGGAGATGCTTTGGAAGAAAAGCCTGGTGATTCCTTCTGAAAAATCAACCATTGAAATGTTTATGGTGTACAGTGCCACTCTTTATGGAGTCCTCATAAGTAGGAATCTACTTGATGGCAACTGGTTTTACTGGGTATTAGTCTGGAGGAACTTTTAGGTTGATACAAGCTGCCTCTCCCTCCTCCTATCTAAAGGCCTCTCCAGACTGAGATACAACAGAGGGACTCCCAGGCTGGGTCTCTGTGGGAAGGGGGGCATTTGGCTGAGACATTCCAGAGGGGCTATTAAACTGAGGCCCCCCCACAGTGAGAGACCCTCAGAGGGACCCTAGGACTGAGATTCTTCAGAGATGCCCCAGGCTAAGGCATTCTTGGGGAAGCCCCTAGATTTAGAGACCCTTAGAAGGGTCTCCCAGTTGAGGTCCTTCATAAGAACTCTCAGAATGAGACACTCTTAGGAGAGTCCCTCCATTGAGATATTTGCAGAAGTTCCCCTATTGAGACCAAAAGTACAGGAGAGCCCTAGAAGGAGACACAGAGAGGGGTATTGGAAGGTCTGGTCTGATCTCAGAGTTTAGAAAAGGAGATGAGGAACTTTGGCTCTGTGCACACCCAATTCTTGCTCTGCCCTTTGTAATGTTCTCTTCAGATTCCAGGCCCCTGGGTCTGGGAAGGTGAGCACGGCCACTTGGCTTGGGAACTGATGCTCAGACCCTGTACCTGCCGTCCAGTGTTCCCAGGATGCCATCCTGGAAATGGAATGGGAGGGGGGTTTCTGTGCAGATGCTGGTTTACGGAAAGCCTGGGCATCTGAGAAAGGGAGGAGTCGGAAGCTAAACACAAATTTGGAGAGATAATTAGCTGCCCCGTAACCCATTTGGGCCGCTGAGGGGAGCTATCTGGGTGAAGGGAAGTTTGGATAACACCCAGTGTGGCTGGTCCCTTCTATCAAGTTGCCCTTCTCTGGTCTCTTTCTCCTGACCCACATCCTCCTCATTTATCTCTGCCACCAGGACTTGGAAATGCTGGGTAGACTTAAGTGTCAGTATCCAAACTGGGTCTGGTTGGGGGGAGTGTTTGTGTCACATCAAAGGTACAGAGAAGCCTCTCTCAACCTCATGTACCTCTCATTCCCTCTGTGTTACAAATCCTGCCTTGATCAGCCCTTGCTCCTCCTTTTCTGATTATTGACACAGACTCTCGCCACTTCTTTGCCCCACAATTCCACTAGGCTCTTCTCCTTCCAGGCTCAACCCCAGTGTGTTTCCAAGTCCTCCATTTCTCTCTCTCCCCAGTCTTTCCACTCCCAGTCTTCCCACAACTCCGCATGCTGGTCTAGGGCCAGGGGCATCCCAGATCCAGCCCTCCATGGTTCCCTCCTGTGGCAGGAGGCGGGCCCTCTGCTCTGGCCAATGGAGGGTAGGGCCCACAAAACTGGCTCAAAGCCCAGGCTCTAGAATAGCAGAGGTGACTTAGGGATGAGGCCCAGCCCCCTGCTGCCCTCCCTTCCCCCAGGTATAAGAACTGAGCTCAGGTGAGCTGGTTCCTCCTGTCCTGCCTCAGCAGCTGCCAGCAGGTAAGGAAACCCAGGTATTTTCACCCAAATGGGCTGCTTTTTGCCCAGGGGCACACTTAGCTTACCTACTCTACCCTAGGCTGCCAGGGAAATTGCTGGGGGACTAGGTCCTTGAGGCAGAGGTGTGTGTATTTGTGTGTGTGTGTGTGTGTGCATACAAATGGAGGTGGGAGGAAGGAGACTGAGGTGAGCCTAAGGGACCTCTAAGTGTACTGGGCTAGCGGCTATGACCTTAGCTCCTGGATCCAGGGCAGGGACTGGGTTTTGTGTGGGGTTAGCCTGACTCCTGGGGTGAGTATCTGGGGTGGAGCCAAAGTAGGAAGTTGAGGAAGGAATGCTGAACCCTTCCCCTAATGCAGACCTCCCCTCTGTTCTAGGTGGAACATGAGCCATCAGCTCCTTTGGGGTAGGCTGTAGGACCACACAACTCTCTCTAGAGGAGCAAGTGCACCCAGGGCACCATGGGACAGTGCCGATCAGCCAATGCTGAGGTGGGCCCATTCATTCCTCATGTGTTTTCTTCTGTCTCCATATTCCTCTCCTCCACCCAGAGATTCTGTATTTTCCCATTAACTTGGGCTCTATCATCTTGGAGGCACAACCCCCTCCCTGATGCCCACACAAGGTGCTGTCAACAGAGTCCTCCCAAGAAGACCACATGCTGGGGCCTGCCCTGCCTGGGGACTGAGGGGCGGGGAGGGAAGGCTTGCCTAACTGTGGCTCAGGGCAGAGGCCTCTGTGGCTGGGAAGCCAAGAGGGTGAGGGCTGCTGGATTCTTGGTTTGGGAGTGGGTGGGATTCTGTGTGCCTTCCTCTCCCCCTGTCTTGTTGGCTCTGGGACTGTTGGGGATGCAAGACTCTTGGGGATGTCCCTGGGTAGGTGGAGCCTCCTTAATGTGGCTGATGATATCCCCTGCCCTCAGGATGCCCAGGAATTCAGTGATGTGGAGAGGGCCATTGAGACCCTCATCAAGAACTTCCACCAGTACTCAGTGGAAGGTGGGAAGGAGACGCTGACGCCCTCTGAGCTACAGGAACTGGTCACCCAGCAGCTGCCTCACCTCATGCCGGTACTGAGAGAGTACACCCCACCCCACCTACTCCCCTGATTTCCCAAGCAAGTAGTCCAAGACTCCACCCACACTGCTGGCCCATGGCACTAGCAACCTCTAGCCTTTCCCCTTGCCAGTGCCAGGTAGGCTTAGATTCTGCTTCCTGCCCCTGGGCAGGGTGGGGTGGGAAGATCTGAGGGTGCTGCCTCTCTGAGCTTTGTGTGTCTTCTCTCCCTTCAGAGCAACTGTGGGCTAGAAGAGAAAATTGCCAACTTGGGTGGCTGCAATGACTCCAAACTGGAGTTTGGAAGTTTCTGGGAGCTGATCGGAGAAGCAGCCAAGAGTGTAAAGCTGGAGAGCCCTTGCCCGGGGAGCTGAGAATCTTCTCCTGCAATTCTTGGGGAGATGTTGGGGCAAGGGGATCTTAGAGACTGTGGGCCTGGAAATAAAACTCTTCTTTCCACCACCACCCCACCTCATTCCACCCTGCACCTCTCTTCCCCTCTGCATTGTTCAGCTTCATAACTGCCTTCTTAGGGGTCTCTGTGTGCCTCAATCCTGGGGGCATGGGACCAGGAGTCTCAGCAGGAGGCTCAGGGGCTGGGTGGGGGCCAGGGATGGATGGTGAGGGATTAGAAGGGTATAAAGGCTAAGGAAATTGGTAATGGGGGAATGTTAGAGAGGAGCTGGGATCTGGGGAATGATTTGAGGAAGGGGGCTGGGAACAGGGCTGGGTATTTGGTACTAAAAAGAACCTCCAAGAACCTGTGCCCCCTAATTTTTCCTCTAACTCAAACTGTAGATGCCTGTTCAGTGCCATGTCTTTCTACCTCCAGCTCTGCCCTAACCTCCTAGAGCTCTGTCCCTGGGCTAAGGCAAAGGAAGAGAAGTGGGGTCGGGGAAAGCCTGAAAAAGGCATGACTTTGGGGGTAAGGGAACCAGCTGGGTGCTTAAGTATTTACAGAATGATAGTTGTTTTATATAATTTGGTTAATAAAGAAAAAGAAAAAGAAAAATGGAAGCTATTGTCTTGATTGGACATCCATGGGTGTTTGAAGGTCCATGGGTGTGGGGGGTTGGAGATGCATGGCAGAGAGCCATTGGGAGAGGTGGGACATGTCAGGGCTGGAATGGTTGGCAGTGGAAGTGAATGGAGATTCACTTTTCCCCATAGGCTTGGTTGAGGGTGGTTTCAGTCCTAAAAGGCAGGAGAACTGGTCCTCTCTGAGGGATAGGCTCTGCTTTGCCAGTGGCCTGGCCTTCTGGCAGGAGATGAGGGTATGTGTGCACACCTGGGAAAAAGGATATGTGAACCAAGTGTCCTGGGACCTGGCTGACTATGAACAGGGGAAATGTTGGGCTGAGAAACAGGCTGGCAGGTCTGGGTTTGAATCTTTGCTCTGCTAAGATTTTGGGCATGCTATCAGTTTCTTGCCTGCTCACCAGAAGGCTGGCGGTTCAAACCCACCAGCCACTCCTCGGAAGGAAGGTTGGGCAATCCTACTTCTGTAGTGATACTGCCTCGGAAACCCAAGGAGGGGTCTCTATGAGTCAGGGCTGACTTGACGGCACATAACAACAACAACAACAATCAGTTTCTTCATCTGTAAAATGCGATATTAATAGCATGTCCCTTATAGGATAGTTAAGATAATGATGCATTGCATTATGTCAAGTACTTAGCATGGAGATTGAACCAGTGAACATAGTCATAACTGTAGGAGTGAGCAAGTGGGTTCCCTCTCTGGTATTAGGTGCTATTCCTGTATAGTGAGATGGAACTGGCCAGTTTCCATGGGTAACTTGGGAAAGGCATGGAGGAGCATTCCCAGAGAAGGTATATGCTGCACCTAACGATGGATTACGAGTCCCTGGGTGGTGCAGTTAAGTGCTCAACTACTAGATGAAAGGTTGGTGGTTTGAACCTACCCAGGGAATGCCTTGGAAAACAGGTTTGGCAATCTGTTTCTGAAAAGGTCACAGCCTTGAAAACAGAGAGGAAACGTTCTATTTGGCACTCATGGGGTTGTCATGAATTGGAGTCGACTTGATGGCAACAGGCATGGGTCTCAGGAGAGTTCCTGACGGACTGAACTGGAGATGGAAGACCAAGAGCCAGACTTGAGCCCACAAAAATCAGGTATGACACCTGAAGTCCCAACAGCAAGGAAGTTTCTGTGGCCAGCCAGGCTGGTCTGCGATGCTAACTGAATTGGTCTATTGGGGGCCCCTGAAACTGGATTCCCAGTGACCCAGGTAAGAAAGGCAGATGACAGTCCTCTTCCTTTCTCCACCTTGTCCTGTCCATTGCTTCTGCTCAGGCCCTGCAGGGTTAGGAGGGTGGGGTTAGGGGAGTGCCAGCTTCTACCACTCCCTCTGGAGTGGGGGTGGAAGGGTGCTAAAAAAGGAGTGTATCCCTTTAACAAGGGCCCAACCCCAGGGCCAAATCAAAAGGGAGCTCAGTCACTATCTCCCCACCGAGCCAACTCCACCAGGCAGGGCAGGGAGGGAGTGGGACAGATTCTGGGAGTGCAGCGGGGAGGAGTCCCAGCTGGGCTGAACGGGGAGCTGTTTGGCAGTGCCAGAACCCAGGCCCTAGAGCCCTGCAGGAGAGGAGGTGGACTGGAGAGGAGGCAGGTGAGTGCCCCAGGCCCAGTATGGGAGGTCCAGGGCTACCGGAGAGGCCCTGCAGGCTTTCGGGGCCAGGAGAAGGGGCAATGAAGGGGGCCAGGAACAGGGGCCTGCCTGAGGGAGGGCACAAAGATTTCCTTAATGATTAACTTTCCCCAGAGGCCAGTTTGGAAACGGAGAGTCCTCAACCCCTGTGATTAGGGTTGGGGGCTGTGTGAGGCCTACAGAGGAGAGTATGGGGTAGGAAGACCCCTCCTTCTGGCCCAGCAGTAGACTGGGCTCCTCTCCAGGGGCTGGGCCATTGGGCAGGGTGTTCTGGAGCTTTGCCCACAGCTGTTCCGATCCTTCCCTAAGAGAAAAAGGGCAAAACATGTTGGTGGGGGGCAGGGAGGTGGCCAGACTCTGGTCACAGGCCTCTCTGGGCTCTGGGAGCTGTGTCCTGGGAGAGGTGATGGAGCTTAGGAGGAACTAGGAAAGGCCCAGGGAGCCTGAGAACCCGAGGAGAGGGGCAGGAGCCAACATGACTTCTCCTCTACCTTAGGGTCTACTCTGGTCCTCATTGTGCTCTAGGAGCTATGCCTTGGGAGGGGCTATGAGACCTGGAGGAACCCAGTGAGGTCCTGGGGGAGCCTGGGAGCTCCGGGAGAGGGAAAGGGGTCAAACTTCAGCTTCTTCTGCACCTCGGTACCCAGGCAGGTCCTGGCTTGACTTGTTTTGCTTGGCAGAGTCACCTGCACTATAGGAGCAAGCATTCCCCTGCCCAAACCTGTGAGGTGGGGATAAGAGCAAGGGTGTTGGGAAAGGGAGCGCTGAGGGTGCTGGTGAGAGAGTCTTGGCCTTTCTTCTGGTTAGGAAAGAGGTCTGGGTGCTAGTGAGGTCAAGGTCAGCTGTGTGTGTGTGTGTGTGTGTGTATCCCTAGTGTGTGTGTCTCTCTGGCCACATTAGACTCCTACAGCTTCACTTGTTCACTCATCTGGAAGAAATTTCAGGGAAGGCAATTTATTTCTCCAGCTGCAAAAGCAGCAGTGGATGGAAGGTAGATGGGTTACTCAAGATGAGGGGACCAAGAATGGCAGAGCTCTTAGCTCTTTGTGTGTCCCTGTGAATGAGTCCTGTGAGGGCTGAGGAGGATGAGACAGGGCACATTTATGAGAGACTGAGAGTTTAGTCTCCTGGAGCTGAAAAAAGAGGGAGAAGAGGGAACAGAGAATGGGACTATTTAGGTTGGATTTATTTGAAACAACTTTGCAAATAAAATGAAGTATCACCAGCCCAGTTCAGATCTCACTATCCCCGTGTATGGAAGGAAGTCAGGGCAAATGAGTGAATTGCAAGGGAATGAATGAATGAAAGAGTGAGTGAGAGAATGCATGTTACTGAGAGAGTAAGAGAATGAATGAGAGTGAATAAATGATTGATGAATGAATGAGTAAGCAAATAAATGGCGAGCCAATGGATGAATGAGTTGAAGGTGGAAGGGACACAGAGGATGCTAAATTTAGGGTCAAGAGTAGACTAGGGTTAGGACAGAATAGTGACTAGAAGGGATGGGAGTCCAGGGACACAACCCAACTCTCAGAAACAATTTAAGCCTCAAGAATTGTGAATGGAGATGAGAGGAGAAGGTGCATGTTGGAGGGTGTGGTGGATATTCAAGACTCCAGGTTGAAGGGGACCTGGGAGTTGACGTGGTGGGGCAGGGTTAGAAAGCCCTTGGAGGGGGTAGGGCCCAGAACCTGGGAGTGGGAGGGTGGGGCTGGAGTGGCTGTGATCCAGGGGGATGGTGTCAGGGCAATTTGGACTTTTTTGGAGAAGTCAGCAAGCTGGGGTGAGGTGGGTGGGAGCCTCCTGTTTGCTCAATGATGAATCAGCCAAGGAGAAGACAATGAGAACATTGTGGGGAGGGGGCTGGGGGCCCAGGTGAGAGGGTCCACTGGAGAACAAATTGTCACCACTCCCACTTTTTTGGGAAGGTTCCAGTGTACAGTGTTCACCCTCCTTCTCTCAATTCAGGATCAACCTGTGGCAAAGTCCTGTTTACTCTTCCTGGGAGGGGGAGGGTGGGGCAGTGCACCCACCCCTCTCCCCACCCTTACCTGAGTTCTTTCTGACTTGGTTGGTGAGAAGATGGGACCGGAAGAGGGGTGGTGGCTGTGGGATGGGTGGGGTGGCAGATCCTGTCTTCTGGCCCCCAGGGGAGGGAGGGAGGAGGTGGGTAATGACACCCAATTGTGCCACTTGGATACCTTCCTTCAGAAAACTTCAGAAAGGCACTTGTCCAGATGGTTATCTTCAGTACATGCACTTTACAAAAAGCTATGTGTGTGGGGGATTACTGGGAGGAGGGTCTAGGAACTGAAGACCAGAGATGCTCAGCTACCTCTCTGGGGTCACCCAGCACACCTAACTGCAGGCAGCTGAGTCTCTTGGGATGCTTATTCTGTGTCTTGCCTGCTTGGCTGCTGCCAGAGGCTAGGTAGGGATTGAGGAGAGGCAGGAGAAGTCTCTATGGTCAGAGAAATAAGACCTCAAGAAGGAGGGAGATGAAGACAGGTGGTGGGTGGGGTGGGTGGGGCAGGGGAGAAAGCAGAAAAGCACCCTGCCCCCAAACCAATTTCTTTCTCTTTTCCTCTTCCTGTTTCCCCACAGAGTTCCTCACCTGGGGAACAAGGTCTGAGATGGTTGAGGACAGAGGGTTCTCTGATCTTTTTCCCCATTCTCAAGGCTCAGTTGGGAGCAGGTTTGGTGCCATCTTTCCTGAAGCGGGTCCACCTTTCAGAATCCCCAGGAATGCTAATCATGGGCCAGGCTACCCTCACATTCAAGGGCAGCAGAGTAGGCAGCTCATGTATTGAAAACATTTTCTTTTTCCCTCCTCATTTGTGAGTTTTAGAGATTTTGTTTGAAAATCTTATAAAGGTGTAAGTATTAAACCCCAGAATTGCACCTGTAACAAATAGCTTGTATGGAAAAGAGTTTCCTGCAGTCACGACTCCATCCTTCATCCTTCGACCACAGACCAGAGTGGTCAGGTGGGTGAGGCAGGGGAGAAGAAGGGCAGGATTTCCAGCCAGAGACAGGTGGCCACTCCAGCCTGATCCCTCTTCCTCTCTCCTTTCCTTCCTTCCTGTGTCCTGTCTCTGTTCCTCTGTGTCTCACCCTTCCCTTGAGAAAAGCTTCAGTCAGTCGTAGGCTGCATCAGCTTCAAAGGGTGGCCAGAGGCCATGGCTACCTGGTATCTGGCCTGGCAGGAGAGGGAGTGACCATTTATAGAACATCTCCCTTGAGCAAGGCACTGCCCCTTTGCAATGAGGACTAAGGGAGCCACAGACATTAAAGCAGGAAGATGTTACATCCAGGAATTAAATAAACATATTCCAAATTTCCAGTCTTGCTTGTAATCTCTGATTCCTGTGATTTGGTAGCAAAAATACAGTGGCTGTGTGTAAAAACACTGTCTTGGCCTCAAAGAACATCTGGGGAGACAAAATCTAGTAAGAGGCTGGGTTACTTCAGTCAGTGGGCAGTGAATACAGACGTGGGAGCCATAGGAAGATGCTGAGGGCAGGGGTCAGGGCAAGCTTCCCAAGGGAGATGAGGCTTGGGCAGGGCCAGAGTCATGGGCAGTCTCAGCTAGATGGAGATGCCAGGGGAGCTGGTGAGGGAGCAGGGAGGGCCATGAGGAGATTCAAAAGCAGGTGGTAGGGGCAGGGAGCTTCTGTGGGCCTGGCACAGTAGGCAGCCTGTCTGAATAAGACTGTAGGCTGCTCAAGCCTCACAGTGGCTGTGTCCCCGTTGTGCCCAGAAGGCACCAGGCGAGGGCGACTGGAGTTCATTCCTGGACTTGGGGGAGGGAGGGTTGACTTGGGGGGGCTCTGGGCATGGGCGGTGACTCCCAGAGCAGATCCGCCTGCTCCCCTCATATCCTGTTATTCAGAAGGCTGTATCCGCTAGCTCGCAATGTGAGTGTCTTTTGTCCTGGGGTGAAGGGGGATGCTTGTGGCCTTTGGCAGGCTGCCGCTGTGTCCAGGGCCCAACTCCAACTGGGGTGAACCAGGCCTGGCTCCACCTTAGGTAATGGTAGGTGGGATGGTTCTTGGGTCTTGCTGTATCTTTAGAGGTGGGTGTGAGGGAGAGAGGCCAATGGGTATGGCTGGGGCATTCTGCACAGAGTCTGACTTGATAGATGAGAAACTTATCCCCTTTCCCAGAGTGGGGCAGCCATGGTTTGAGACCTTGGACTCCCTGCCCTTGGGCCTGTTGTGGGATCAAGGAGGGCCTAGGTGCCTACCTTTTGCTTTATTGCCTGGGGCTAAGCGTCTCTTCTCAGCCAACCCTTGGGGTGGAGGTGGGAGTGGGGGTTGGGGGAGCCAATAGCTCCTGTTCCTGCCCCCCTTGGTTCATCTAAGCCATTCCTAGCTGGGCTTGCCCTCAGCTGCCCTTGCTGTCGGCTGGCCAGGTGTGGAGTTGAGCAGGAGGGGTGGGCAATTACTCCTCCTCTTCCCACGAGATCCTCTTGCTCTCACTGGGCTGTGCCAAGCTGTCACCCATGCCTGGGGCTGGGGAAGGGCCTGGGGAACCTGCTGAGGCAGTTGAGCTGGGCAACACCTGGATTAGAGGAGACACATAGTTCTCATTCCAGGGCCCACCTCCACGCCCACCTTGTCACAGCCTTCCCCTTTCCCTGCATCCTCCTGAGGACAAATCTGTCTGGGATGCCCAGGTCTCCAGGCAGGAAAAGGACAAGGACAAAGGGTCAGGGAAGAGGTTTGGCCCATGGGCTCCCTTCTCATCTCCCTTTCTCATGTTGCCCAGGCCTTGGGAGGAGGTGAGGTGGTGAGATGGCGGACGACTACACGGAGCTGGAGAAGGCAGTCGTGGTCCTAGTGGAAAACTTCTACAAATACGTGTCTAGGCACAGCCTGGTCAAGAATAAGATTAGCAAGAGCAGCTTCCGCAAGATGCTCCAGAAAGAGCTCAATCATATGCTGACGGTAAAGCCCTGCCTCTGGGAGGCCTCTGTCCTCTCAGGATGTCCTCCACTCCCAGGCCTCTGTCCTGTCAGGGTTCCTCCACCCCAGGGCCTTGTCTCCCATTCCCAGGCCTCTGTCCTGTCAGGTGCCCAGGCCTGAGCCAATAAGGCTCTGTTTGAGTTCCCGTGGCAGATACTACCCTGGCCAGATTTCTTGGACTCTGCCCAATATCCTGTCTGGAGGCTCTGTGAGGCTGCCACCCTCAGTTGCTGACCCTTGATTCCTCCCCAGGACACAGGTAACCGAAAGGCTGCTGACAAGCTCATTCAGAACCTAGACGCCAACCACGATGGACGCATCAGCTTTGACGAGTACTGGACCTTGATAGGTGGCATCACCAGCCCCATCGCCAACCTCATCCGCGAGCAGGAGCAGCAGAGTAGCAGCTAGGGCCCCCCACATCTTCTAGGCACTGACCCTGACACCCAGCTCCCCATGCTGTTGGCTAGGTCCCTTCTCAGTCTCTTCTGCCCACCAGGCCTTTTCCTAGGTTCTCCTTCCAGACCTTCTCCTGACCCTTCCTGAACAGAGAGAGGGGAGATGTCAGGGTCCTTGTGTGAGTCTCAGTCATTAGGTGCTTCCTTGAGGGTCTCAGTCTCTGGAGCCAGTAGGCCCTGAGGGCCCTTCTATGAAATCTCAATGCTGTTTAGGGACCCCAAGACTTTCCTCACTGATCAGCCCATCTACTTGTCCAACGTTTACTGTTCCTGCTTGATTTTTGCCTGATTCTGGGTTCGTCCCAACCTCCTGCAGGGGCTGGCTACTCATTGCTTGAGGTCTCCCTGCTCCTGGCAGCAGCAGCAGCAGAGAGTCTCTCCCTGTCCCTTTGCCCCTCTGCTGGGTAGAGAAACATGTCCAAGGATCCCCTCCAGCTGCCTCTGCATCTGGGAATGAGCTAAGCAGGCCTGGGCTCCCTCCCGCCTGCTTAGTCACTGGAGAATGGCAATAAAGTCTGGATTTGGAGTTTGTACCCCTCTCACCCTGTTTCTTTGTGATGCTTATTTAAAATTTTCCACTCTTTGGGACATCCTTGTGCCTCAGTGGTCTTCACCCTCAGCCCTGAGGCAAGAAAGGGTTCTCCCAGAGAAACCTCAGGGCCAGAGCAAGATAAGAAGCCAGAAACCCTGGATTCCAGCAGGTGCTGCCCTCCTGCTCCATAAAAAGCAAAGATCACGTGTCATCATCTCTGGGCCATCACAGCACAGGACAGGCACACAGTAGGTCTCTTTTAGCCCTCACTTCAATTTGATGAGGGAGGAACCATACCCTCAGGGCCATCTTGAGCCATGGGTGGCACTGAGGCCTTGATTCCTCAGTAGCAGTTTATTCCAGTACACAGAAAAGTTTGTGGGATAGGAAAGTAGTGGTGCAGGAGGTCAGCATTGGGATTGGGAGTGGGAAAGGAAACCACCACTTATAGCTGCAGGGGCAACAGTTCCAGTTTCTGTTTCTCTCTCTGCTCTTCACTGACAGAGCCCTTGCCAGGTTGGGAGAAGAAGACAAAGAAACAGGGCAGGGAGGCCAACCTGCAGAATTCTGGGTCATTGGGTTTTAAACCGGGACAATGCACCCCAGGGTCCAAGAAGATTCTCCAGGAGCTGCACAGGCCTAGACAGTTTGGTTAGAATCATGTACAGATCCTCAGCCTTCTGCAGTTGGTCTGCCTCTGAACAGACCTGCGGTCAAAGCATCAAGCTTGTTCTCCATGCCTACAGTCTTTCACAACCACCCTTCCCCAATTAAACATGAAGGGCATATCCTTTATCTGTCCTGAATATCACTACACTGCCTTGACTCAATGGTACAGAACTCATTCTCTCTCTATCTTTTTTAATTTAACAGATGATAAAACAAAAAACCAAACTCACTGCTGTTGAGTCAAATCCGATCATAGCTATCCCTTCTTGGGTTTCCGAGGCGGGATCACTATGGAAGTAGCTTGCCCCAGTCTTCCTTCCAAGGAGTGGCTGGTGGGTTTGTTGCTATGTTTCGACTTCATTGAACATATATTTTAAACAGAGTTTTAACAGTTTTACTTAAAAAAATGTCACAGTCTCTACCATACTTCAGAAATTGTACCCTTTGTGATGATTTAAACTCATGATGAGAAATTTGAGCTGCCAACTTAAAAATGTGTCAGGCAGTAGTACATCATTCTTCAAAATTCCTTTCGGGAGTGTGGAAGCAAACCTTATGAAGACAGATCACTGCTTTAGAGGGTAGCAGGAGTCTCTGGGTGGTACAATGGTTAAAGTGCTTGGCTACTAACTGAAAGATTGGTGGTTCGAGTCCACCCAGTGGTGCCTCAGAAAAAAGGCTAGAGATCTATTTCTGAAAAATCAGTCATTGAAAACCCTGTGAAGCACAGTTCTACTCTGACACACAAGGGATTACTCAACAGTAACTGATTTTTTAAGTCATCACTCTGTAGGCAGTGGTGCTACCTGGAAAAGCTTCTTGGAGGAAGCATGAGCTGAGCTGGAACAAAAAGCCAGAGAAAGTCAGGACAAGGGACAAGGAGCCTCTCAGAAGATAGAGCAGGTTGGCCAGGTGCCAAGGCCTTGGGGTGGTGGTGGAGGTGGTTCCTCAAGTGAAGGGTCTCATGAGAAGTCCCGGAGGCGATTCAGGACCAAGTGGCTCTGTCTGCCTCCCTCCTTTCAACGACAGGCTCCTTAGTACATTTTCAACCTTCTGTACTGTGCCTGTTCCCTCTACCCTATTCAGCATTCCCATCTTTCTTTCCAAAGAGAGGGAAATTGCATTGGGAAAACAATGTTATCTCCATATCAGAGATTAGAGAGAGACTCAGGAGGAGCCAAGGAGCTGGGTGGAGGAAATCTAGTCTGCCCCATAGGGCTGCTCATACTTCCTCCAGAGATTGGACGCTGCTCCCTTCACTGCCCCTGGTACTTGGCTGCAGCCCAGCACTTCTATCCCACCAGGACTTCAGGATATAGGATGGGTCTGTGACCTCAGCTAGAAGCCTGTTGCTAGGGTGTCTCAGTTTAAGCTTAGATCCTTGGGGAGGAAGCTGAGCTTTGGTGGAGGTCAGAGATGCTTAATGGCAGTCAGGGCTTGGGCTTCAGGGCCTGGAGCCAGAGAGGTCCCAGAGGAGTGAAAGCAGATACTGCAGGGTTAGGCTTGAAGCCTCTAGGGAGTGTTGGGGCCAGAGAAGGGCTTGTCTTTCTGCCCAAAACCTGTCAAGGAACCAGAAAGCCTGAGCAGAGCCAGCTTGGAAGGCAGCTCATCCCAGCCCAGAGGTGCAGGCTGGGTACCTGCAAGGGGTGGGAGGGGCCAGAAACAGGTTTCTATGGGACATCTCAGGCCCTCCTTCTATCTGGGGTCTTGCACTAGCCTGGCTCAGTGTCTAACCAATTGGAATGGAGGTCTTAGGTGCCTAGTAAGTTGTGCTCTTCAAACCCATCTATAGCTGACTTGTCTTACTTTAGGGTGAGAGTTTGATTCATCTTGTCACATGAGGGTAAAAAAACCTAAGACCATGTGGGTCAGCTTTGGTACCTCCTGTACATTTGGTTTTGCTTTCCATTTAGATTCCTAGTAAAGTTCCTTTTGAAAAATTAAACAATCCTTTCTTCTTGCCCAATTTTAAAGGGTCATTTGGTCTTCCAGACAGCCCTGTGAGATAGGAATCATGATCCGCATTTTATAGATGATGATATCTAGGCTCTGGGAAATGATGCCCTTCCCCAAGAACACATGGCTGGTGACCAGTGAGCTGTGATTCAGACTCTATCTTTTACTAACTCTGTGTTAGATACCTACAGGGCAGAAGGTTCCCATCCAGAGCTTGGCCCCCATAACTATGGAGGAACAAGAGTGCGCCCTACAGGCCATGCATGGTATGACTGTGACTGCTTCTGTGGCAGACCTATTCATTCATTGAAGTATAAAATAAAAAAAAAACCAAACTCACTGCCATGGAGTTGACTCTATTCTGGGTCATAGTGACCCCCTTTGGGTGTCTGAGGTGGTAAATCTTTACAGAAATAGATTTCCCAGTCTTCCTTCCATGGAGTGGCTGGTGAGTTCAAACTGCCAACCTGCTGGTTAGCAGTCAAATGCCTTAGGCACTACACCACCAGAGCTTCTTTTCAAGAAGTAGGGTGTAAAAATGTGTGACTGAGGCGTCTGACCTCCTCTATCTTCACTAAGGGGAGAAAGAATCACCATTAGCATCACCCCAAGGCTGATTCCTATGAAGTGGAGGTTAGACATGCCTCCTTTATCCAAGTATTTTACCAATTCTAACACCAACTGTAGCTCCGATGGCACTCAACTTCTCTGCTCAGTTTGATAATTCATTGTAACGGCTGTACAGGACTCACAGACAATACTCACGTATATGAGATTTATTAGGGAAGTCATAGGCTACAATTCAGGATGAGAAATGACTCAGGATACAGTTTTTCAATCAGGACACCCTCTTAGCCATGCCTATAGGCAGGTCACTTCAGGTCACCTCAGCCTTTCAGCCCCTTGACCTGGACTCTGCTTTGCTTGGACAGGTGTTACAAAGCTCTTTGGCTCCACCAGTAAGTGACTGGAGGCACCCCACTCTGTCAGCAAGCCTCCACTCTGGCTTTTTCACTCGATGGAAGGAGAAGCCCACCATGCTGTCTCTTGCCTGTCACCTGATTCTGTTGCCTCTGCTGCTATCCTTTCTCTGCTGCTGCTTCTCACTGTCTCTTACCCTCTCTGGGGTTAGGTCTATGTCCCTGGGTCTGAGAAGTTCTCCTTGCAGGGACTCTGAATCCAAAGAACTCGCTCTGTTCCTATCTCTTCTTCTTGGTGGTAGTCAGTTCCCCACCGTCTATCTCTGCGATGTCTCATTTTAACTAGTGGGATGATTAAAACTGACCAATCCCTTTGTTAGGGTTCCATATACCTTATTAGCATGGTCCCACCCCCACAGGGTGCCATGCGCCTTATTTGCGTTAGCAGCAAGCTGTCCAATATTCTCGGTGGGCCAAAAGCATCTTATTTGCACAGTTCCACTCAAATCTTTTTGTGGGAATTACATGACCATAGCTAGAAAGGTCATAAAAGAGTGACCCATTGCACAGCATAGAGCCTTATATGTGCCAGACACAGTGGGTGCTGAAACAAAAAGAGTAGGAACAGATACATTTCCTGATTTGATGGGGCTCACAGTTCAGAGGAAGAAGACAGCAAATAGCCATGAATCATACAACCAGTTGCTGTCAAGTTGATTCTGACTCATGGCAACCCTGTATGTGTCAGAGTAGAAATGTGTTCCATAGGGTTTTCAATGGCTAATTTTTTTTTTTTTTTATTGTGATTTGGGTGAAGATTTACAGAGCAAATTCACTCTTGATACAGCAGTTCACATATATTTTGTCTCATGTCATTGACCACAGTTTACCACAATGCAACAGTTCCCCTCCAACTTCCTCCCCACAGTACCACTTCCCAGTGTCTATCCCTCCATACTCTCCTGCGCCCTGAGCTGTCTCCCTGTGCATAAGCTGCCCTTCCTTCTCCCATGATTGTTCTCTCCAGGGCGTGTATCTACTTGAGGTAAATGTTCAACTCACATGCCTGTACTTTGTTTGGCTGGAAACCACAGGTGTGGGTTCAATTCCAGACCTGAAGGGCAGCTAGGGGCCATAGTCTCAGTGGTTCCACCAGGCTCTATTGGACCAGCAAACCTGGTCCCAACCATCCCCCCCCCTTTTTTTTCCCCCTCCAAATGATTTTGAGTTTTGTTCCACATTGTTCTCCCTCTCTATCCAGGATTCCTACATCCCTTCCAAGTGGATGACAGTGGTAGCCGGGCACCATCTAGTTCTTCTGGTTTCATAGTTGTATAGGTTGCAGATCGGATGGTGTACCAGTCGTGGGGACTGATTGTTTCCATTAATTTTGGTTTTCTGCTTTCTTCTTTGCTCTTGACGAGGAGAGACCCATCATTACATCTAGATGGCAGCTTGCTAGCTTTTAAGATCCCAGTCACTACTCATGAAAGTAGGAGGTGGAACAATGTTTTGTATAGTATGTTATGCCAATTGAGCTTGATGTCCCCTGTGACCATGGTCCTTTCAATGGCTAATTTTTCAGAAGTAGATTGTCAGGTGTTTCTTCTAAGATGCCTCCGAGTGTACTTGAACCCTAAACCTTGCAACTAACAGCTGAGTGCTTCGACTGTTTGCCCCACCCTGAGACTCAACACAAACAAGTGGATAATTGTAAACTGAAGTAACTTCAAAGAAAAGAATCTCATATGTAGGAACTTTTAACAAAGAAACCTGACTTATCCTGGGGGTGGGAGTATCCTTGAAGTGACAGTTGAGTTGAGATTTGAAAGGTGAACAGAAGTTATCCTGGATAGAAGAAGCAATGTGTACAAAGACCCTGTAGCAGGAGGGAACGTGATAAACTTGAATTACTGGGAGAAAGATACCCCTCTTGTACTTCAGGTCTTTGCTTCAATGTTGGACTTCTTTGACCATTTTATTTAAAATCAAAATACCCCACAGACCGACACGCCTATCCCTCTTTCCTGCTTTGTTTTCCTACATAGCACTGATAGCCTCTGAAATACCATGCATTTTACCTATTTATTGTTTTTTCCCCTCGCTACAGTGTAAGCTTCATGAAGGAGATTTCACTGTTTTTTCTTCACTGTGATATCCCAGTGTCCAACACATAGTAGGCACTCAATATTTGTTCAATGAAAGAATTACTCTCACAGTATCTGAAGCCTACCAGGTTCAGAAACAAACTCTGAGTTTTCTCCCTTGAGTCCATCCCCCTAATATTCTTTGCTGTCTCATAAATGGTGCTACTTCTAGAAGTCTTTCTGGATTCTTTTCTTTTTCTCACTCCCCATATCCAAATGACCAGCAAGTTCTGTTGGTTCTACCTCAATAATAAATATCAAAGCTGTCCACTTCTTTCTTTCTCTAAATTCCTCCCCTCATTTAAAAATCCATTGTCCCATCAAAGTTCCTTCCCCCATTTTAAAAACTCATTGTCTCATCACTGCAGTAGCCAACCTTCTCTGCTCCAACAAGGCCTTCATCTATTCCTAGAAATAACTGCCAAGGTTAATCTTTTTCTGTTTCCTTTTCAGAATGCCCATGATCCATGTTCTTTAAAAAGAAAATAATTAAGCAATGCAGCAAAGTATAGAGAAGGAATGAAAAAAAAAAAAAAAATCACTCACCACCCCATCAACCAGAAATAAGCACTAGGGTTTGATTAACACCATTTGGGTAGAAAGCTACCCAAATCCGCTAAAGGTTTAGCTAGAAAGACTGAGAGATAGATTTACAGGAAAAAAAAAGTTACAAAACTGGGGACATAGTATATGTTGTTTATAATAGAAAATACTATTTAAATTTTATTTGCAGTTAGCCAAAGGATAAAAGTCAAAGGAAAAATGAACAAATTCCTGAACTTCAGAAAAATATATTTTCATTATGAGAACTATTAATTCTTAAAAGTTCCCAGGGATAAAAAATAACTCTCCACTATATGTTTCTCCACCAGTTGTCTGTCAGTTGTTGTGCTGTGGTGGCTTGCATGTTACTGTGATGCTGGAAGCTATGCCACTGGTATTTCAAATATGAGACAGGACCTTTCAGACTAAACCAGACTGAGAAGAAGGATGGAGCCATCCACTTCTGAAAAATAGGCTGTTGCTGAAAACTTATGATATCAGTGAAACATTGTCTGATACAGTGCTGGAAGATGAGCCCCTTATGTTGGAAGACACTCAAAATATTACTAGGAAAGAGCTGCCTCCACAAAGTAGAGTTGACCTTAACGATGTAGATGCAGTAAAGCTTTCGGGACGTTTGTTTGCTGATGTGGCAAGACTCAAAATGAGAAGAAACAGCTAAAAAAAATCCATTAATAATCAGAATGTGGAATGTATGAAATATGAATCTAGGGAAATTGGAACTTGTCAAAAATGAAATGGAATGCATAAAGATCAATATACTAGGCATTGTTGTTGTTGTCGTTGTTTGCCGTCGAGTCGGCTACGACTCATAGTGACCCCTCCTTGGGTTTTCGAGGCAGTATCACTACGGAAGTAGGATTGCCCAACCTTCCTTCCGAGGAGTGGCTGGTGGGTTTGAACCGCCAGCCTTCTGGTGGGCAGTCAAGTGCCTTAGACACTATGCTACCAGAGCTCTTATACTAGGCATTAGTGAGCTGAAATGGACTGAATCTGACATAGTATGGTCTACTATGCTGGCAATGACAAATTGAAGAGGAATGGTGTCACATTTGTTGTCAAAAAGAATATTTTAAGATCTATCCTGAAGTATAGTGCTGTCAGTAATAGGATAATATCCACATTCCTACAAGGAAGACCAGTTAATACTACTATTATTCCAATTTACACAATAACCACTAAAACCAAAGATGAAGAAATTAAAGATTTTCACCAACTTCTGCAATCTGAACTTGACTAAACATGCAATCAAGATGTATTGATAATTACTGGTGATTGAAATGCAAAAATTGGAAACAAAGAAGAAGCATCAGTAGTTGGAAAATGTGGTTGTAGTGGTAGAAATTACACCAGAGACTGTGTGATGGAATTTTATAAGACCAGCAACTTATTCACTGCAAACAGCTTTTTTCAACAATATAGTGAATATACATGTGGACCTTGCCAGATAGAATACATAGAAATCAAATCGACTACATCTGTGGAAAGAAGTGATAGAGAAGCTCAATCTCATCAGTCAGAACAAGGCCAAGAGCTGACTGTGGAACAGACCATCAATTACTCATACACAAGTTCAAGTTGAAGAAAATGAAAACAAGTCCACAAGAGCCAAAATACAACCTTGATTATATTCTACCTGAATTTACAGACCCTCTGAAGAATAGATTTCACACATCAAACACTAATGACAAAAGACGAGTTGTGGAATGACATTAAGAATATAATACATGAAGAAGGCAAAAGGTCATTAAAAAGACAGGAAAGGGAAAAAAGACCAAAATGGATGTCAGAAGAGACTCTGAAGTTTGTTCTTGAACATAGAGTAGCTGAAGTGAATGGAAGAAACAATGAAATAAAAAAGCTGAACAGAAAATTTCAAAGAGCAGCTTGATGAGATAAAGTAAAGTATTATAATGAAATATACAAAGACCTGCAAGTAGAAAACCGAAAGGGAAGAACATGTTCAGCATTTCTGAAGCTGAAAGAACTGAAGAAAAAATTCAAGCCTCGAGTTGTAATGTTGACAGATTCTGTGGGCAAAATATTAAGTGATAC
>NW_006921804.1:5026230-5033854 GCF_000298275.1 Orycteropus afer afer
CACAATCATATCAGCAAGTAAAATTCTGCCGAAGAGAATTCAAAAACAGTTGCAGCATTATATTGATGAGGAACTGCCAGAAATTCAAACTGGATTAAAAAGAGGACATAGAATGAGGAATATCATTGCTGATGTCAGATGGATCTTGGCTGAAAGCAAAAGAATACTAGGTAGATGTTTACCCGTGTTTTACTGAGTATGCAAAGGCATTCGACTGTGTGGATCCTAACAAATTATGGATCACATTGCACAGAATGGGAATTTCAGAACACTTACTGGTGTTCATAAAGAACCTGTACATAAACCAAGAGGCAGCCATTCAAAAAGATAAGGGGATACTGAATGGTTTAAAATCAGGAAAGGTGTGCGTCAGGGGTGTATTCTTTCTCCACACTTATTCAATCTATATGCTGAGCAAATAATCCGAGAAGCTGGACTATATGAAGAAGAAAGTGGCATCAGGATTGGAGGAAGACTGATTAACAACCTGAGATATGCAGACGATACAACTTTGCTTGCTGAAAGTGAAGAAAACTTGAAGCACTTACTGATGAAGATCAAAAGCCTTCAGTGTGGATTACACCTTAACCTAAAGAAAACAAAAATCCTTATAACTGGACAGATAAGCAACATCATAGTAAATGGAGAAAAGGTTGAAGTTGTCAGGGATTTAATTTACTTGGATCCATAATCAACGTCCATGGAAGCAGTAGTCAAGAAATCAGATGACACATTACACTTGGCAAATCTGCTGCAAAAGACATATTTAAAGTGTTAAAGAATAAAGATATCACTTTGAAGACTAAGGTGTGCCAGACCTAAGCTATGGTATTTTCTATAGCCTCATATACATGTGAAAGCTGGACAATGAATAAGGAAGATTGAACAAGAATTGATGCATTTTAATTGTGGTGTTGGTGAAGAATACAGAAAATACCATGGACCTCCAAGCTCCTTAGAAGCGAGAATGGCCAGACTTCATCTCACGTACTGTGGTCATATTGTCAGAAAGGATCAGTCCCTGGAGAAAGATATCATGCTTGGTAAAGTAGAGGTTCACGGAAAAAGAGAAAGACCTTTAATGAGATGGATTGATACAGGGGCTGCAAAGATGAGCTCAAGCACAGCAAAGACTATGAAGATGTGCAGGACTGGGCAGTGTTTCATTCTGTTGTAACAGGATCACTATGAGTCAGAGCTGACTCGATGGCACCTAACAATATGTTTCTATTTTAGACAGTATCTATGGACTCACCAGTGAGGAGAATAGTACATTTATACTTATTCCCATTTCCTAGGCCCAATTTACTAATTTCTGATAGTTATATTGACTTAATTAAAAATATTGATCTATATGGCACTGTATCCTTGCATATAAATGCTCCCGTGTAGATAACACTCACACGCATACCATGCATACAGTGGGCATAGAAACTAATGTGCAAAAAATAAGTGTGTTACTTGTTTGAAAATATGATGTTTGCATTCCATTTTGTAGCTATGATTTTTTAAAAAAATATTTTATTTTTGTTGTTCTTGAGAATACACACAGCAAAATGTACACCAATTCAACAATTTCTACATGTATAGTTCAGTGACACTGACTACACTCTTCAAGTTGTGCAACTATTCTAATCCTCTTTTCTGAGTTGTTCCTCCTCCATGAGCATAAACTCACTGCCCCCTAACTTTTCTATCCAATCTTTTGGGTTGCTGTTGTCAATTTGATTTCATATAGATCTTATAAGAGTGCTATTGTTTGGTTTTAAGAAGATTTTTGGGGATATTTTGGCTTAAAGTTTAAAGATAATCTCAGGAGTTTTGGGGGTTCATCTAGCCTTCATGGCTCCAGAAATCTGACTTCCATGAGACTTTGAAGTTCTATTTTGCATTTCCCCCCTTTTGATCAGGATTCTGCTACAGAACCTTTGATCAAAACATTCGGTAATATCAAAACAACAATGAGATACCATCCCATTCCAGCACTAATATCAAAGTTCAACAAAACAGAAAATAAATGCTGGTGAGGATATGGAGAGATTGGGACTCTCATATACTGCTAGTGGGACCATAAAATGATACAACCACTGTAGAAAACAGTATTGTGATTCCTTAAAAAGTTGGAAACAGAAATACCATCTGATCCAGCAATCCCATTACAAGGTATATACCCTAAGGAAGTGACAGCCAGGACATGAAAAGATGCATGCATACCCATGTTCATTGCAGCACTATTAACAGTAGCAAAGAGATGGAAACAGCCTAAGTGCCCATCAATGGAAGAATGGATAACCAAACTATGGTACATATATACACAATGGAATACTATGCAACAGTAAAGAATAACAGAATCAGTGAAACACCTCACAGCATAGATGAACTTGGAGGACATAATGCTGAGTGAAATAAGTCAATTACAAAACGGCAAATATTGTATTAGTCCACTATTGTAAAAAGTCAAGGAAAGGTTTATATATGCAAGGAAACTTTCTTTGTTGGTTACCAGGAATGGGAGGGGAGGAGAGGGAAAATTGCTGGAGAGGTAAGAGATAAGTATTGATTTGGGTAAAGGGAAAGGCCGTATATCAAAAGTGAGTGACCAACACAATAACACTAAGGAAAAAAGACAGAAAGAGGTGCACAGGAGGTACAGACAACAAAGACAAACACTTTTACACAGACGATACTGTATTACCATTAATAGCAAACACTAATCTACAGGTGGATAGATGAGTAGACAGGTTGAATGATCAGGTATGTCTAGACAAAAGGGAATATACACATTACCATATATAGGTTTGGCATACGATATTTCTACGTATGTTTTTGTATGTGCTGTAAGAATGTCCATATATATAATTGAGCTAATAGGGAGCAAAGTTATAAAATCTTCTTAACCACAGCCCACCACTCTAAAAGGAGTGAGTAGTTGGACCTGTGGGCTCAGGACCATGTTCACAGGGGACGTCAAGCTCAACTGGCATACCATACTACTCCAAAACATTGTTCTACATCCTACTTTGGTGAGTAGCGACTGGGGTCTTAAAAGCTTGCAAGTGGAGACTATGGCCCTTAGCTTCCCTTCAGGTCTGGAATTGAACCCACTCCTGTGGCTTCCAGACTCACAAAAGATAGGCATATCAGCAGAATATTTACATAAGGTGGATATACTCACTGGAGAGATCAATCATGGGAGAATAGAAGGTCAGTGTATGCACAGGGAGACAGCTGGGGGGGGGGCAGAAGTGCATGGGAGGAAAGGACACAGGGAAGAAGTAACTATGGGGAGGAAATGGGAAGGGAGATGTTGCACTGTGGGAAATTTCAGTCAAAGTTATGAAACAAGGTATATGTGAGCTGCTATATGGAAAATTAACTTGCTCTGTGAACTTTTACCCAAATCACAACAAAATGTTTTTTAAAAAATAAATAAAATAAAATAAAAGCTTGCAAATGGCCATTTAAGATGCAATAATTGTCTCTTCTCATCCAGAGCAAAGAAGAATGAAGAAAACCAAAGATGCATGGAAATAATTAGTCCAAGGAACTAGTGGACCATGAGAACCTTAGCCTATATGACCATGAGACCAGAAGAACTAGATGGTGCCCGGCCAGCACTGTCAACCATTCAGAAAAGGATCAGTTCAGGAGATCCTGGATAGAGTGGGAGAAAAATGTGGAACAAAAAATAGTATGTTATGCCAATTGAGCTTGGTGTCCCCTGTGATCATGGTCCCGAGTCCACAGGTCCAACTACTCACTCCTTTAGGGTGGTTGGCTGTGGTTAAGAAATTATTATAACTTTGCCCCCTGTTAGCTCAATCATATATATGGATATTGTTACAGCACATACAAAAACATATGTAGAAATATCATCTGCCAACTTTATATATGGTCATGGGTATATTCCCTTTTACTTAGACATACCTGATCATTCACAAAAAAGACCAGATTTACTGGTCTGATAGAACCTGGTGAGACCCCCAAGACTATGGCCCCTAGTTATCTTCAGGTCTGGAATTGAACTCACTCCCATGGCTTTCAGCCAAACAATAGACAGGCATATAGGGTGAACATTTACATCAGGAGGATACACTCCTTAGAACGATCAATCATGGGAGAACAGAAAGGCAGTATTTGCACAGGGAGATAGCTCAGGGGGCAGGAATGCATAGGAAAGAAGGACTCAGGGAGGAAGTGGGAAGAGGGCTGTTACATTGTGGGGAATTGCAGTCAATGTCATGAAACAAAATGTGTATGAACTGTTGTATGGCAAATGAATTTGCTCCGTGAACTTTCACCCAAATCACAATAAACAAACAAACAAACCAAAAACAGTAATGGTAGCCAGGCACCATCTGGTTCTGGTCTCACGGCAAAGGAGGCATTTGTTCATGGAAGCAATTAGCCACGTATTCCATTTCCTCCTTCTGTTGCTGACTCACCTTCCTCTGTTGCTCAGGGTGATTGGAGATCAATTGCTGTACCTTGGATGGCCACTTGCAAGCCTTTTATTTATTTATTTTTAAAACAAGGCATGCCTGTGCTCATGGATAGGAAGATTGAACATTGCGAAGATGTCAATACTAGCCAAAACAATCTATACATTCAATGCAATCCCAATCCAGATCCCACCAACATTCTTTAAGGATATGGAAAAACCAATCAGTAATTTTGTATGGAGAGGAAAGAGACCTCTAATAAGCAAAGCACCATTGAAAAAGAACAAAACAGGAGGCCTCACACTCCCAGATCTCAAAACTTACTATACAGCCACAGTAATCAAAATAGCCTGGTATTGGTACACCGACAGATACATAGACCAGTGGAACAGAATTGAGAACCCAGAGATCGATCCATTGACCTATGGTCAGCTGATTTTTGACAAAGGGCTGAAATCCATGAAATGGTCAAGCGGTGGTCTCTTTAACAAATGGTGCCGGCAAATCTGGATATCAATTTGCAAAAAAACAAAACAATATCTGTGCCTCACACCATGCACAGAAACTAACTCCAGATGGATCAAAGACTTAAGAGTGAAACCTAAAACTATAAAGTTCCTCAAGGAAAAAATATGGGCAAATTTAGGACCCTCATTTATGGCATAAATAGACTGTCAAGCATAACCCAAAATGTACAAACAGCTGAAAATGAATAGGACCTTCTAAAATTAAATTTTTATGTGCTTCCAAAGACTTCTCCAAAAGAGTAAAAAGAGAACATACAGATTGGGAAAAAATATTTGGCAATGACGTATTTGACAAGGGACTTATCTCTAACATTTATAGAAAACGCCAACACCTCAATAACAGAAAGAATAACAATCCAATTAAAAAAATGGGCAGAAGACATGAATAGACACTTCACTAATGAGGATATTCAGATGGCCAGCAAATACATGAAGAAATGCTCACGATCATTAGCTATCAGAGAGATGCAAATCAAATCAACAAGATACCATCTCACCCCAGCACTAATGGCAAAGTTCAACAAGACAGAAAATAACAAATGCTGGTGAGGATGTGAAGAGCTTGGGACTCTCATACACTGCTGGTGGGACTGTAAAGTGATACAATCTCTGTAGAAAACAGTTTGGCAATTCCTTAAAAAGCTGGAATTAGAAATACCATTTGGCCCAGCAATCCCATTGCTAAGTATATATTCTAAAGAAGTGAGAGACAGGACAAGAACATATATATGCATATTCATGTTCATTGCAGCAGTATTTACAATAAAAAAGATGGAAACAACCTAGGTGCCCATCAACAGAAAAATGGATAACCAAACTATGGTACATACACACAATGGAATACTATGCAACCCTAAAGAATAATGTAGAATCTGCAAATGACTGCATAACATGGATGAACTTGGAGGACATTATGCTGAGTGAAGTAAGTCAGTCACAGAAGGACAAATATTGTATTAGTTCATTATTGTAAAAAGTCAGGGAAACATTTATATATGGAAGGAAACTTTCTTTGTTGGTTACCAGGGATAGGAAGGGAGGGGAGGGAACATTGCAAAAAAAAAAAAAAAAAGCATTGACTCATGTCACTTTAGTTTTGTGTATATCACTGTACATATATTATACTTAAAAATTTTATTTTTTAATAAAGCAAGGCATACCTGTGTTTACTGTGATTCAATTAATTGCAGCCATATTGATGCAACAACTGGTCTCTCTTTCTCTGGATCAAAGAAGAATGAGGAAAATCAAAGAAGCATGGAAACAATGATGAACATCTATGCCACATAGATATGCTCCTTAGAACAATCAATCATGGAAGATCAAAGGGCAGTATTTGCACAGGGAGATAGCTCAAGAGGCAGGAATGCAAAGGAAAGAAAGACACAGGGACAAGGTAAGTACAGGGAGGAAGTGGGAAGAGAGGTGTTACATTGGAGGGATTGCAGTCAATGTCACAAAACAAAATGTATATGAACTGCTGTGTGGAAAATGAATTTGCTTTGTAAACTCTCACCCAAATCAAAATAAAAACTTAAAAAAAAAAAAACCTTAGTATTGTCTGTCGTTTTGATTATAGCCATTCAGTCTTGTATTTTGTTCTTTCTGATTCTGTTATGAATGAAATTGTTTCTTAATTCATATTTGGTTTGTTTATTGCTAATACGTAGAAATACTCTGAATTTTTGTGTAAAATAATAATATGGCTGCAATTAATTGAATCACACTAAGCACAGGTATGCCTTGCTTTTTTAAAAAACACATTTTTAAAATATAATTTATGTACAGTGATATACACAAAACTAAAGTGACGTGAGTCAATGCATTTTTTTTTTTTTCGCAATATTCCCTCAAGCTTCCAGGCGGCACTACTCAACGAACTAGGAGGTAGAACAGAAGCACTAAACGTGTTATTAGACCAATTAACTGAGATGGCCCATGAAACCATTACCCTAAACCTCCAAACCACAGAATCAAATCCTGTGAGGTGTTTAGTTGTACATAAGTGGCCTCAGGAGCTAATATTTAGCCTTTACTTTTATTTTTATTGTTGTTGTTGTAAATATTTCACACATCTTTTGCCAGTTCAACTTCTGTACCCATGATTTCTATGCAAGTTTAGCCTTAGCTCTGTGAATTCAGAGTTCACAAACAGACCTTTTAGCCTGGCTTCGTCATTCTTGCACCCTTTATTTGACTCATCATTTGGTTGGTTGGATTTCAAAGGGCTCTTGGATTATGTATTCCTCGAGCTCTTTCAGTTGAGACTGTTGCTGCTTGGCAGGGAATGAAATTTTCACGTCACGCATTCTTTCTCTCTGAGCTTTATAGACATTGCTCCACTGTTTATTGCCATTGAGAGCTGCCATGGGAAAATCTCAGACTAACTGGATTTTCCTGTCTTGTATGCGACTTGCTGTTTCTTCATGAATTTTCACTCTTCTTTTACCTTTTTCTCTCCTATTTTAGTGACGAAATATTTCAAGTGTACCAAAATGTGTAGAAAACAACATAATACTCAACCACAAGTTTTTTTTTTTTTTTTTAAAAAAACTTTTATTGTGATTGGGTGAAAGTTTACAGAACAAATTCATTTTCCATACAGCAGTTCATACACATTTTGTTTCATGACATTGACTGCAATTCCCCACAGTG
>NW_006921804.1:5033955-5037381 GCF_000298275.1 Orycteropus afer afer
AATCTATTATTGAATGTTTCACTTGCATGTTCTAATTATTCACTACTGTGGAGTTGGATCCGACTCATGGTGATCCCTCCTTGGGTTTCTGAGGCAGTATCTACAGAGGTAGATTGCCCAATCTTCCTTCCGAGGAGTGGTTGGTGGGTTTGAACTGCCAGCCTTCCGGTTAGCAGTCAAATGCCTTAGGCACTACGCCACCAGAGCTCCTATGTTCTAATTAAATAATTCTACTCTTCAATTCCAGTATTCCTCTGTTCTTTAAAAGATTTCATTTATTTTGTTGTTGTTGAGAGTATACACAGCAGAATATATACCAGTCCAACAATTTCTACATGTACAGTTTATAGGTTACATTCTTTGAGTCATGCAGCTATTCTCACCCTTCTTTTCTGAGTTGTTCCTCCCCTATTAACATAAACTCACTACTTCCTAAGGTTCCTATCTAATCTTTCAAGTTGCTGTTGTCAGTTTGATCCTAGGTAGATAGTTCTTAAAAGGGCATAATGTTCAAGGCAGATATTTTTTATTAGTTAAGCTAAACTATTTGGTTTTAAGAGGACTTCAGGGCATATTTTTGGTTTAAGGTTTAATGACTATCTGAGGGCAATAGTTTTAGCAGTTCATCCAGCCTCATGGATCCAGAAAGTCTAGAGTCCATTAAAATTTGAAATTCTGTTCTACATTTTCCCCACTTTGATCAAAATTCTTCTATGGAATCTTTGATCAAATCATTCAGTAATGGTAGCTGGGCACCATCTAGCTCTTCTG
This sequence comes from Orycteropus afer afer, assembly GCF_000298275.1. Taxonomy (NCBI): domain Eukaryota; kingdom Metazoa; phylum Chordata; class Mammalia; order Tubulidentata; family Orycteropodidae; genus Orycteropus; species Orycteropus afer. The sequence continues at coordinate 5,034,727 of NW_006921804.1, forward strand.
GTCTCATGGCAAAGGAGGTAGTTGTTCATGGAGGTAGTTAGTTAGCCACACATTCTGTATCTTCCTCCTGTCTCCTTCTTCCTCTGTTGTTCCAGGTGAATACAGACCAATTATTGTGCCTTGGATGCCTACTTTTAAGCTTTTAAAACATTTTTTGAATTAAATATTTTCCTGTATTTGCTTCAGATCACTTAAAATAAATCAATAAACATAATTTATTAATCCAATTAAAGATCTCTATGTCTAATGCCCTATTGCATTTGCGCTATCTGGAGCCATAGTCATTATATTAAATTATGGGTTTATAATTCCCATGATTAAAAAAAAATTTTGATCATACATATTCCCAGGCAATATATTATTTATATTGCATATTTTTACATAAATGGTATCATAATGTACATTCTTCTGCAACTTCCTCTCTTTTTTAAAACATGAGATTTATCCATATTGATGGAATGCATTCAATTTCACTGCTCTATAGTATTTCATTGAATGAAGATGTCCGGGTTTATTTATCCATACTCCTGTTGATGAATATTTTGGCTGTTTTCCATTTTTTTCACCTATTTAAAAAACGATTAATTAAAACTACTTATATAGGATCAAATTGACAACAGCAACAGAGAAATTAGAAAACTTAGGGGGAAATGAGTTTATGTTAGTGGGGGAAGAACAACTTAGAAAATAATCAATATCACTGAATTGTACATATAGAAATTGGTGAATTGGTATATGTTCTGCTTTTTAAATTCTCATCAAAATGAAAAATAAAATAAATTAATAAAAATATTTAATATAATGAAAAGAAACTTGAGGCCTAATATGTCTGAGAACATTTTTAGTATACCATCATGTTTGAATGACTATCTGGCTATATACAAAATTTCTTTCAGTACTTAAAAACATTACTACTTTGTCTTCTTGCATCCTGTGTTGCTGAAGAGAAGTCTGATATCAGTTTGATTCTTGTTCCTTTGTAGGCAATCTATTGTTTTTGGAAATGTTAGAATTTTATCTGGATTTGATATTCTTAAATTTCAGTATAATGAGTCTGTTGTTGTTAGGTGCCACGGAGTTGATTTTGACTTATAGTGACCTCATGTGACAGAGTAGAACTGCCTCACAGAGTTTCCTAGGCTGTAATCTTTATTGGAGCACCTTTCAATTAGTAGCTTAGTGCTTAACTGTTGTGCCACCAGAGCTCCTTCTAATCAGTCTAGATGCAGGTTTTTCCTTACCCCTTTTAGTACCTGGTGAGCTCTTTCAATCTGAAATCTTTCATCTTTCTCTAATTCTCAGAAATTTATCATCAACATTATTTCTAATTTCATTATCACTAATATTTCTTTTCTCTGTCTTTTTCTCTTCGGGGAATCCTATTATGCTGATGTTGGCATTTCTACTTTTATCTTTCATATAATTTAGCTCCTCTTTTTATATTTAATCTCTATGCTTTCCTGCTGTCTTCTGGGAGAGTTTCCCAAACTGATCTTCCAGCTTACCCATTTGTTCTTCATCTGTATCTATCCTCTATTTTTCCCAATTATTATCTTTTTCATGTCAATTTTTTTCTGTTGTACACAAGGTCTTCATGTGTTGGAGTTGACTCCATGTCAACTAGTGTATTTTTTATATCCACTATGAAAGGAGCCCTGGTGATGTAGTGGTTAAGTCCTTGGTTACTAACCAAATGTTGGCAGTACAGATCCTCAGGAGAAAGATGAGGCAGTCTGATTCTGTAAAGATCTACAGCCTTGGAAAGCCTATGGGGGCAGTTCTACTCTGTCTATAGGGTCAGAATTGAATCAACAGCAACAGGTTTGATTTACGTCTACTTTATTATTTTTTTTTAAATGACTTTTCTTCTTATTTCTATCATTGATCTCCTCCTTTATTTTATTGATGATGTTCATTATCTTACTTTAGCTTTTTGGTCCATCAATTAAAAAATCCTGCTTCAAGTGGTTTATGTTGTTCTCTCTCTTTCTGATCTTTCTTTATAAAAGCTGTACACCTCAGGTTCTGGTTATTTTGGCTTGTGAACACATGTTTTCTCAGCTCTCAGAGTGCTCTCAGCTACTATGTCTGGCCATGAGTATTGGGGATAGCCCTCAGTATAGGCAGCCAAAGTCACCAGAGAACTGATGATGTCACTGTTCTGTTTGCTGCCACTCCACCAGGCAACATTTCTGGGCAAGAATTTTCCTTTAATAAAAAATGTCTCTGGGAAGAGGAAATTTTCTTAGGTTCAGAGGATTTGGAGGAGGAGGGGGACTTGTCTGTCCCAAGTCAGCCTACACCCATTTCCGTCAGCTTCTTATCCCAGTTGGGCTTCTATGCTGCCCTGTCTGTAGTTGGTTGTCAGAGCTCTTATTTTTTCTAATCCTTACTCCTTAAGAAAAACATTTTTCTTACTGGAATACCAGAACTTTCAAATTAGTCTTGAGAAAAGTGATAATGGAGCTCTGGTGGAGCAGTGCCTGAGGCATTTGACTGCTAACGAGAAGGTTGGCAGTTCAAACCCACTGGCTGCTCTGCGGAAGGAAGATGGGGCAATCTATTTCCGTTAAGATTTATAGCCTTGGAAACTCAGTGAGGGTCGCTATGAGTTGGAATCCAGTCAATGGCAGTGAGTTTTTTTTTTTTTTTTTT
>NW_006921804.1:5037596-5038787 GCF_000298275.1 Orycteropus afer afer
CTGGTAGCATACTACCTAGGGCATTTGACTGCTAACCAGAAAGCTGGCAGTTCAAACCCACTGGCCACTCCTCGGAAGGAAGGTTGGGCAATCAATTTCTTGGAGCTCTGGTAGCATAATGCCTAAGGCTCTTGACTGCTAACCAGAAGGCTGGCGGTTCAAACCCACCAGCCACTCCTTGGAAGGAAGATGGAGCAATCTACTTCCGTAGTGCTACTGCCTTGGAAACCCAAGGAGGGGTTTCTATGAGTCGGGTCCCACTCGATGGCACATAACAATAACAAGTGGAAAAACCAGAACAAAAACAGTGACTACAGAGACTGATGGAGCTGCAGACTGTCAGCTACTCTGATGGGACGAACAACCTGAATATTTCCAAGTGGTGCTGGGACCTGAGAATTGACCTAAAGATCAGTCCTGGTAACCAAGGGCTGCAGGGAAGAGTGCTCTGGTGGCCTATGACTAGGAAGGGAAATAGCAAGGAGGGAGACAACCTGAGCTGTTGAGTTTCCACTGTCTGGAGGGCGCAGCCATTTTGATTGTTTATATGTGGCAGCCATTTTGGATATTTAAAGTGACTGAGGGCACAGCCATTTTGAATATTTATAAGCAGCGGCCATTGTAGATATTTAAAGTGACTGAGGGTGCAGTCATTTTGAATGTTTACAAGTGGCAACCATTTTGGATTTTAAAGTGATAGCATTCTCATTTATATTCCAGGGACCTAAGAATAGGCTCTGTTTGCCAAGTTTGGCAGGGACATACAAGAGGCAGACAACAGGAAAGGAGACAGGTGATGAGTGTATAAGAGCTGTCAACTAGTGAATAGAGGAGTACAGTACCCTGCTGGTGTAGATAACATACAAAGATAACTAAAATCATGGGCAAGTCACTCCAACACACAATCACCAATTAAATATAAACACAAAAACATCACAATGCCTCTGAGAACTGAGCATCACAGTCCACACAAAGAAGCAAGATAAAGCAGGAGAAACAAGGGACCAGGGTATGAACCCAAAACACATCCTTGAGGGAGACACAGCATTGGAACTCCCTGATAAGGAATTCAGAAGAATTATATTTAGGTATCTTCAATGAATTGAGAGACAGATCAAGGAAAACACAGAGAAAACCTTAGAACAATTTCTAAAGACAATACAAGAACAAAATGACAAAATAAATGAAAAA
>NW_006921804.1:5039450-5057081 GCF_000298275.1 Orycteropus afer afer
CAAATATAATAGTGAAATTAGGACATTTCCAGATAAGCAGAAATTAAAAGAATTTGTTAAAACCAGACCAACCTTACAAGAGATGCTAAAGGGAGCCCTCTGGACAGAGAAGCAACAACAGCCAACAACTGACCATTAACACACATGATGACATAACCCAGAAAGCAACCCAGCTATGGAAGTATACAAAGTAAAGAAGCCTACATGATTGTAAACAGGGAACCAGAGACATCAATTGACAAATGAGGACAACTACAAACCAAAAAGAGGGAAAAAACTATGTAGTCACAGAACTTCTAGATGGTAGGGAAGTCAAGACAACTACAAGATAAAACGGACTGTTCTAAACTTGGGAAGAAAACTATAAATCACAGGGTAACCTCAAAGAAAAATGATAAACCTTCATATAAAAAAAGAGGACTAGCAAAAATATTTAGCAAATACTAAAACAATAGCTATGAAGGAAGTGATAACATGATTCATAAACAAAATGAGCTCAGTATAGAAAATTATATGGAACAAAGAAATCAACACCATGAAAAAGCACATAACAAAAATGACAGCAACAAATTCATATTTGCTGATAATTACATATCTGGCAAGGAACTTATCTCAGATTTATAGTGGAAGAGTGGATGACTAAACTATGGTACATACACATAATGGAATGCTATGCAGCACTAAAGAATAATGTGGAATCTGCAAAACACAGCATAATATGGATGAACTTGGAGGACATTATGCTGAGTGAAATGTCAATCACAGGAGGACAAATATAGTATTAGGTTGTTGTTGTGGAAGGTCAAGAAAAGATTTATATATGGTGGGAAACTTTCTTTGTTGGTTGCCAGGTGTGGGAGGGAGGGGACACTGCCAAAAAAAAAAAGAATGCATTGACCCATGTCATTTTAGTTTTGTGTATTTCACTGTAGATAAATCATATTTCAATAAAATGCATTAAAAAGAAAAAAAGTGATAATAGTGGCAATTGTTTACTTGTTCCTGACTTTAAAGGAATTTTTTTCCTGCACTGAAATATTTATTATCATCTTGTAAGATACTGTAATATGGATTTGAATATTTTCTAAAAGAGTTTTCCAAATTGATGTAAATATTATAAAGTCATATTTCAAATAATCTGGATGATCACCTTATAAGCAGGTGGATCACAGGGTCTTGGCCTCAGTCTGTATTGGCATTTTCATCTTCATTGAGGTCCATAGTACCGCTGCCATAATCATCACAGATCTTTTAGAAGGTACCGGTTGGCTTTGATGTGGAAGATGAATTTGAGGAGAGGATAAACCAGCAGTTGAGGGACATTTGTGGGAGCTGGAGTGAAAAGGGCCTGAACCAGGGCAGCAGTCCTGGGAACTGTTGTTGTGTTGTTAGGTGCCATCGAGTTGGCTCCAACTCATAGGGACCCTATGTACAACAGAACAAAACACTGCCCGGTCCTGTGCCAATCTCACAATCATTGCTAGACCTGAGCCTATGGTTGCAGCCACTGGATCAATCCATCTGTTTGAGGGCCTTCCCTTTTATGTATATATATGCTAGGTGCTATCGAGTCGGCTCCAACTCATAGTGACCCTATGTAACAGAATGAAACACTGCCCGGTCATGCACCATCCTCACAATCTTTGCTACACCTGAGCCCATCATTGCAGCTACTGTGCCAAACCATCTTGTTGAGGGTCTTCCCCTTCTTCACTGACCCTCTGCTTTATCAAGGATGATATCCTTCTCCAGGGAGTAGTCCTTTCTGACAGCATGACCAAAGTAGGTAAGACTTAATCTGGCCATTCTTGCTCCCAAGGAGCATTCCAGCTGCACTTCTTCCAGGATGGATTTGTTTGTTCTTCTGGCAGTCCATGGTACTTTCAGTCCATGGTATTTCATCAACACCATACCTCAAAAGCGTCAACTCTTCTTTTGTCTTCCTTTTTCATTACCCAGCTTTCACATGCATATAAGGCCATTGAAAATACCTTTGCTTCAGTTAGATGTACCTTCTTTTTCAAGGAGACATCTTTGCTCTTCAGCACCTTAAAGAGGTCTTTTGCAGCAGCTTTACCTAGTGCAATATACATATATATGTAGCACACTCATTCACTGCCATCAAGTTGATTTGACTCATAGCGACCCCTCCTTGGGTTTCCGAGGCAGTATTGCTACAGAAGTAGATTGCCCAGTCTTCCTTCCGAGGAGTGGCTGGTGGGTTTGAACCGCCAGCCTTCTAGTGAGCAGTCAAGTGCCTTAGGCACTATGCTACCAGAACTTCTCTCTCTCTATATATATACATACATACACACATACATATATACATATACATATATATTCCAAAAAACGAAACTTACTGCCATCAAGTCAATTCCAACTCATAGTGACCACCATCGGGTTTCCAAGGCTGTGTATATATATACACACATACATACATACATTACACACACACACACACACACACACACACATATATATATACCTATATATATATACACACACACATATTTTCAAAGCTGTCTGTTTTATCTAATTTAAATTTCAACCTCAACTTCATCTGGGGGAACCCTGGTTGATCTGGTTGAAGGTGTGGGCCTTTAAAGTCATTTTGCTTTTGATTTTTCTTTTCCCAACTTCCCCAAGGCCATTACCAATTTACCACCACTTACTATGTTGATTTCTTGGCTTGGAAATCTCTGAATCATGCCAGCCAAGTAATTTAGAATACCACATATGCATGAAGGTAGGCCTTCATGAAGGTAGGCCTAAAATTCCTCTAGGAAAACTAATTTTTCCACTCACAGCCTAGTGGGAGATTTTTCTTTTTGCTCATGCTCATGCTTTCACTAAGGGAGCAGTGCTTTGAGGATTTTACTTTTTCTGGGGGCCTTCCATTTCCTGGGTATTGCATTTGTAAGGACTCATTGCAATTGGTTATAAAAAATTGAACTCCTTTGCTTCTTGATGCTGGAAACCACCCTCTCCAAGGACAGCTGTGGCATTAACTTAGGCTTACTTGGTTTTTAGTTCCCTCTTTGTTTTTGACCTATAAGGACTTCCTTTACTTTCTTGTGAGCTCAGCTATGAATTGAAAAAAAAAAAAAAAAAAAATTTCACTGTCATGTAACCAGACTGCTGGAAATGAAAGGCTAATTCTTTTTCCTTAAGCATAATAACTTCATCAGAATATCTTAGTTTTGATAATTTTTTTTCTTTTTCCTCCCTTGGAATACGGTGTGTCTTTTAGATCTGGAGAGTCAAGTATTTATTTTAGATTATTTTTTTCATTTGCTTTGCTCTCATCTTCAGAATCACCAAATATATGTTGGTTGGACTGCTCTGTTTCCCACATTTCACATTCTTTCCATAGTGATATTTTCATTGTTGCTTTTCCATTTCAATTTTATAATTTTCTTAAGCCATTCTATTATGTTCTTGATTCTGTTTCCTAGTTTAAATATTTTTTTATATGAATTTCATCTTTGTAATGTTTAAAATTTTTGTTTTTATTTCTTTTCTGAAATCTGGTAATTCTCCCTTAGTCATCTCCTTTTGCTATGTTACCTTTTCTTTGAAACTTTGTATCTCTTTTTAAAAATGACTTTTTAAAAAAGGATCATGTTATATGAGGTATTTTTTGAGATTATGTAGAATTGTCTGAATTCTCTCTGAGTTTCTTTGAGTATATCTTCTTTTGATAATTAAACTTTATCTTTTTTTGTGTTTATGTTTATTTCCTACATTTCCATTAAAAACAAGCAAACAAACATTTTAAAGCAAAGTTCCCAAGCTGATTCGTTTTTAATTTTTATTTGCTTTGAATCAAGCTAGATATCTCCTTAAGAATGATATTGAATAGTTGTCGTTGTTATGTGCCCTCGAGTTGGACCCGACTCATAGCAACCCCTCCTTGGGTTTCTGAGGTGCCTAACTTTCCTTCTGAGGAGTGGCTGGTGGGCTTGAACTGCCAACCTTCTGGTTAGCAGTCAAGTGCCTTAGGCACTATGCACCAGAGCTCCATCCCTGAGTAGGGGTGTTACATTTCACCCTAATCCCCCGACAACTGACTGTGGGTCTCCTCAGATCACATCACTTCATTACTGCCACATTACAGAGAATCATGGCTCAGTCAAGTTGACATATTTTTTGGGGACACAATTCAATTCATGCCAGAAGCCAAATGATAAGGCAGTAGAATGCCATGCCTGCATGTTTTCTTCATGTTGTTGTTGTTGTTATGTGCCCCGAGTTGGACCCGACTCATAATGACCCCTCCTTGGGGTCTGAGGCAGTATCACTACAGAAGTAGATTGCCCAACCTTCCTTCCAAGGAGTGGCTGGTGGGTTTGAACCATCAGTCTTCCTTCTCTGCTGTCTGGAGATGCCATACTAGGTCTCCATAGGGAGACTTCTTCTTCACCCTCACCCTGTTGTTAACCTTAAATATTACTGCTTCAATCAAAGGGACATTGGATATCTCTTTCAGAGAAATCTGTGTTCTGCTAAGAGTTTGGGTAGCATGTTTCTGTTCTCATTCTACTCCCTTGCTCAGATCTGCACATACTATATTCATAATTTGTGCCTTTGAAGTATATCAGTTTCCTTCTTTCATTAAATATGGCTTTTTACCCTAAACATTTTGTTCTGTTCAATTATTCTTAGTGGCTTCCAAAGTGGAGAATAATGTACTTACCCTTTTCTTTTAATTAAAAAAATTTTCTTTTATTGTCATTTGGGTGAAAGTTTATAGAGCAAATAAATTTTCCATTTGACAGTTCATACACATTTTGTTTCTTGACATTGATTGCAATCCCACAATGTAACAGCTCTCTCCTTACTTCCTCCCTGTGGTTACCTTTTCCCTGTGTCCTTCTTTCCTATGCATTTCTGCCCTCTGAGATACCTCCCTGTACAAATCCTGCCCTTCTGATCTCCCATGGTTTATTCTTTTAAAGACTGTACCTATCTAGTGTAATTGCTCACCTGATAGACCTGTGTATTCTTCGGGTGGAAGTTAAGCCACAGAAGTGTGTTCCATTCCAGGCTTTAAGGAATTTTTGTCCTTTTATGATTGACTTATTTTGCTCAGCAAACCGTTCTTCAATTTCATCCATGCTATGAGGTATTTTGCAGATTCTTCATTATTTTTTAATGTTGCATAGTATTTCTTTGTGTGTATGTACCATAGTTTGATTATCCATTCACCCATTGATGGGCACTTAAGTTATCTCTATCTCTTTGCTATTGTGGATAGTGCTGTGATGAACATGTTGTTGTTGTTATGTGCCGTCGAGTCGGCCCCGACTCATAGCGACCCCTCCTTGGGTTTCCGAGGCAGTATCACTACGGAAGTAGGATTGCCCAACCTTCCTTCCGAGGAGTGGCTGGTGGGTTTGAACTGCCAGCCTTCTGGTTAGCAGTCAAGTGCTTTAGCCACTATGCTACCAGAGCTCCTAATGATGAACATAGGTGTGCATATATCTATTCGTGTCCTGGCTCTCACTTCTTTAGGATATATACCTAGTAGTGGAACTGCTGGGTCAAATGGGATTTCTATTTCCAACTTTTTAAAGAAGTGATATACCATTTTTCACCATGAATGCACCATTTTAGAGTTCCACCAGCAGTGGTACTTATCACCTTTTATTGGAAGTACCCGAGTGATCTTTAATACCTAAATCCAGTTATGTCATTCCCTTACTTAAAATCTTCCAATATCTTTCTGTTGTATTTAAAATAAAACCCAAACTCCTTACACTGGCCTGCAAACCTCTGCATGATTTGACCTGACGACCTCCCCAATCCCCTTCTTATGCTGCACCTCTCTCTCTCACCATCTATGTCCCACTGACACTGGCTGCCTTTTGCTTTCTTCACACACTAAATTCTTTCTCACTTCTAGACTCATCCTTCCACTCACTGTGTGAGTAACTTTTCATACCTCAGATCTGAGATGAAAGGTTTTCTCCTCAGCAAGCCCTTTCCTGACCACCGTGTTCAGTAGGTAACCACCACCCTTTCATGATTCTCTATCATTGCACCCATTGGTTTTTATTCATAACACTTACCACAATTTTTAGTTGTATATTTGCTTATTTTCTGGTTTCTTTAACTTGACTACATCTTCCACCTGGGCAAGGAATATGTGTAGCCTGGGTCTTAGAGATGGAGATGGCTGACTGCAGATTTAAATCTTTTGATTTTAGGAATTGCATAAATTAAAGGGATGGTGATGTCATGAGAGTGAGACAAAAGGTAAGAAAGGAGAGAGATGGGAGAAAAGGAAGAGACAAAGGGGTAGATGACCAACGATAGTGCCATCAGCAAGGGCAAGGAGAGGAAGAGGAACCTGGGAAGTAGATAGAGAAGGAACTTTGTGTGAAGAAGTTTCAGAGTCAAGGTGATTCAGGAGTGGTGTTCTGCAGCCAGGCTGACCTGGGTTCAAATTCTGGCTCTACATTTAATTTCACAAGCTTCTGTTTCCTGATTTATTAATCACAGCCATCGCCCACATTATAGGGTGATAAGGGAGGATTAAACTAGTTAATATACTTACAGTACTTAGTGCAATGCTTAGTCAGAGTCAGCATTCAATAGATTTCAGTTTCTTCCTGCTTACCTGTCTGTCTGCCTTCTTAGGAGCAGATATTTATCTGGCCAGGAGCTAGGCAGGTTTAGAAAGTCATTCTTTATCACTTCTGTCAGGGAAGTGGGGTATGGGGGTGTGGGCTACACCTGGTGATGCTGCCAGAGGGGGTGACACCAACATGATTCACAATAAAAATTTTGTTCAGTGTTTCAGCAGAAATTTATTATTTTTTAAATAAAAATATCCCTGTAGTTATAATATATATATAATATATGTATATTTATACCCTCAGGACTAGGCTCATGGTCCTTCCTCCCCAGCTCTAGCTCTCATTAAGGCCCAGTAACACAACTTCCTCTCCTTTTCCCTGCAGTCCTAAGGATGGTAATAGCTTTCCACAGTTGCTTGTTGAGTTCTGTCTATGATCTTCTTATTCTTTAATTTCCAGTAATTCTACATGTTACTTTTTTTTTTTTTTGGTAACTGTTTTATTGTGATTTGGGTGGAAGTTTAAAGAGTTAATTGATTTTCCATTCAATAGTTCATGCACATTTTATTTCATGACATTGATTGCAATCCCCACAATGTAACAGCTGTATTCCCACTTCTTGCCTGTGTCCTTTCCTATGCATTCATGCCTTCTGAGCCTTCTGCCTGCACAAGTGCTGCCCTTCTGGTTTCCTATGGTTGATTGTTCTAAGGAGTGCACCTCCCTAGTGAAATTGTTCACCCTGTAGGCCTGTCTCTTGTTTGGCTGAAAGTTAAGCCATGGGAATAAGTTCAATTCCAGACCTGATGGGGGTGGGAGGGCACAGTCTCAGAGATTTTACCAGTCACTATCAGACCAGTAAGCTTGGTCTTTTTTTATGATCTCGAGTTTTATTCCACATTTTTCTCCCACTCTGTCCAGGATCTCAAATTTGATCCTTTTCCAATTGGCTGTCAGTGGTCGTCAGGTACCACCTAGGTCTTCTGGTCTCAGGGTTATGTAGGCTGATGTTCCATGGCCCACTAGTCCCTTGAACTAATTGCTTATATGTTTCTTTGATTGTCTTCACTCTTCTCTGCTCCAGATGAGGAGACACCAACAGTTGCATCTTAGATGGCTACTTATAAGCTTTTAAGACCCCCAGTAGCTACTCACCAAAGCAGGATGTAGAACAATGTTTTTGGATATCGTGTCACGCCAATTGAAATTGATGTCCCCTGTGATCATGGTCCTGAGCCCACAGGCCCACAGACTTACTCCCTCAAGGTGTTTGGTTGTGGCTAAGAAGTTATTATAACTTTGTTCTGCCAACCTCCTCCCCACCCAGTTCACTCTATTATGTATATATGGACATTTTTATAGCACAAACCAATACATATATAAAAATATTGCCTGCTAAACCTATATATATGATCATGGGTATATTTCTGTTTGCCTTACCCATACCTAATTATCTTGCCTGTCTATCTATATATCCACCCATTGATTAATATTTGTTATTATTGATAATGAAGCATTGTGTATATAATAGTATTTACCTTTGTTGTCCAAACCTCTTGTGCACTTTTCCATATCTTCTTTTTCCTTAGTGATATGGTGCTGGCCACCTGCTTTTGATATATTGCCTTTCCCTTCACCCAAATCATTATGTATCTCTTATTCAGCTAGGAATTTTCTCTCCCTTTCCCTCCCATCTCTGGTAACCAACAAAAGAAGTTTTGTTCCATGTGTAAACTTATCCTTGACTTTTTCTAATAGAGGACTCAGGCAATATTTGTCCTCTGTGATTGACTTATTTCACTTAGCATAAAGTCTTTCAAGTTCATCTATGTCGTGAGGTGTTTTGTGGATTCTACATTATTCTTTAATGTTGCATAGTATTCCATTGTGTGTATGTAGCACAGTTTGGTTATCCATTCATCCATTGATGGGCACTTAGGTTGTTTCCATCTCTTTGCTATTGTAAATTATGCTGCGATGAACATAGGTATGCATACATCTATTCGTGTCTTGGCTCTCACTTCTTTAGGATATATACTTAGTAGTGGGATTGCTGGATCAAATGGCATTTCTATTTCCAACTTTTTAAGGAAGTACCATACCGTTTTCCACAGTGGTTATACAGCTTGAGGGCTGCTTTTTGCTTGGGGGCAGCTCTATATTAAGGCCAGGGCCCGAGGTAAGTGGGCGCAGAGGGGTTAGGAACAACTAAGGGAGGTGAACTTGTCTGTCAGTTTGTCATCCTTTGTTGGCTTGTGTGTTGCTGTGAGGCTGGAGGCTATGCCACTGGTGTTGCAAAATTCCATGGTGGACAGGTTTCAGTGGAACTTCCAGGCTAAGACAGACTCGGAAGAAGAAAGAGGCCATCCACTTATCAAACAATTGGCCAGTGAAAACCTTATGAATAGCAGTGAAACACTGATATATTACTGGAAAACTATATGAATAGACCTGAAACAGTGTCCGATATAGTGCCAAAAGATGAGCCCGTCAGGTCAGAAGGCATGCAAAATTTGACTGGAGAAGATCTGACTCCTCAGAGTAGAGATGACCTTAATGATATGAATAGGGTAAAGCTTTTGGGGCCTCCATTGGCTGATGTGACACAACTCAAAATGTGTAGAAACAGATGCAAACATCCATTAATAATTAGAACATGGAATGTACAAAGTATGAATCTAGGATATTGGAAGTTGTCAAAAATGAAATGGAACCCATAAAGATCAATATCCTAGGCATTAATGAGCTGAAATGGACTGATTCTGGCTATTTTGAATTAGACAACCATATGATCTACTATGCCAGGAATGACAAATTGAGGAGGAATGGTGTGACATTCATTGCCACAAAGACCATTTCAAGGTCTGCCATGAAGTGCCACACTGTCAGTGATAGGATAATATCCATATGCCTACAAGGAAGACAAAGCAAATTACTATAATGAAATATGCAAAGGCCTGGAGTTAGAAAACCAAAAGAGAAGAACATGGTTGGCATTTCTCAAGCTGAAAGAACTGAGGAAAAAAATTAAGCCTTGAGTTGCAATATTGAAAGATTCTATGGGCAAAATATTGAATGATGCAGGAAACATCAAAACAACATGGAAGGAATACTCAGAGTCACTATAACAAAAAGAATTGGTCAATGTTCATCCATTTCAGGAGGTGGCATATGATCAAGAACCAATAGTACTGAAGGAAGAAGTCAAAGCTAACTGAAGGAATTGATGAAGAACAAGGCTCCAGGAACTGACGGAATACCCATTGAGATGTTTCAACAAATAGAGCCCCGCTGCAGGAACTCACTCAACTATGCCAAGAGATTTGGAAAAGAGTTACCTGGCCAACTGACTGGAAGAGATCTGTATTTGTACCCATTCCAAACAAAGGTAATCCCACAGAATGTGGAAATTATTGAACAATATCCTTAATATCACATCCAAGTAAAATCTTACTGAAGATAATTCAAAAATGGTTGCAGCAGCATAGTGACAGAGAGCTTCCAGAAATGTAAGCTGGATTCAGAAGAGGACGTGGAATGAGGGATATAATTTCTGATGTCAGACAAATCTTAGCTGAAAGCAAAGAATACCAGAAAGATGTTTACTTATGTTTTATTGACTATGCAAAAACATTTGATTGTATGGATTGTAACGAATTATGGATAACATTGAGAAGAATGGAAATTCCAGAATACTTGATTGTACTCATGAGGAACTTGTCCATAGATCAGGAGGCTGTTGATTGAACAGAACAGGGGGACACTGCATGGTTCAAAATCAAGAAGGGAGTGCATTAAGGTTGTATCCTTTCACCATAGTTATTAAACTTGTATACTGAGCAAATAATCCGAGAAACTGGATTGTATGAAGAAAATGTGGCATCAGGATTGGAGGAAGACTCATTAACAACCTGCGATATGCAGATGACACAACTGCTTGCTGAAAGTGAGGACTACTTGAAACATTTACTGGTGAAGATTAAAGACTACAATCTGCAGTATGGATTATACTTCAATATAAAAAAGCAAATATCCTCACAACTGGTCCAATAAACAGCTTCATGATGGATGGAGAAAAGATTGAAGTTGTCAAAGATTTCATATTTCTTGGTTTCACAATCAACATCAATGGAAGCAGCAGTCAAGACATCAGACCATGTATTGCATTGGGCAAATCTGCTGCAAAAGACCTCTTTCAAGTGATGAAGAGCAAAGATGTCTCCTTGAAGACTAAGGTGAGCCTAACCCAAGCCATGGTATTTTCAATTGCCTCTTAAGCATGTGAGAGTTGGACAATGCTTAAGGAAGACTGAAGAAGAGTTGATGCTTTTGAGTTGTGGTGTTGGAGAAGAATGCTAAGAGTACTATAGTCTGCTAAAAGGACTAACAGGTCTTTCCTAGAAGAAGTGCAGCCAGAATGCTCCTTGGAAGCAAGAATGGCCAGACTTCATCTCACCTACTTTGGTCATGTTGTCAGAAGGAACCATTCCCTGAGAAGGATATCATGCTTGGTAAAGTGGAGGGTCAATGAAGAAGGGGAAGGCCCTCAACGAGATGGATTGACACAGTGGCTGTGGTGATAGGCTCAAGTATAGCAAGGATCAAGAGGCTGGCACAGTACCAGGCAGTGTTTCGTTCTGCTGTGTATAGGGTGGCTATGAGTCAAAGACGACTTGACAGCACCTAACAACAACAACAAGGAGGTGCCTTACCATTTTCCCCAGTGGTTGTACCATTTTACAGTCCCATCAGCAGTGTGTGAGAGTTCCAATCCCTCCACACCCTTGCCAGCATTTGTTTTCTGTCTTGTTGAATTTTGCTATTATTGCTGGGGTAAGATATCTCATTACTGTTTTCATTTGCATCTCTCTAATGGCTAAAAACAAGAGCATTCCTTCCTGTGTTTTTTGACAATCTGAATATCTTCTTTGGTGAAGTGTGTGTTCATGTCTTCTGCCCATTTTTTTTTAAATGGGATTGTTTGTCTTTTAATGTTGAGGAGTTGACCTTTTCAACAAATTTTAAATATAAGTCTCTTGTGAGATATGTTGTTGCTGAATATTTTTCCCCATTCTATATGTTCTCTTTTCACTCTTTTGGAGATGTCTTGAACACTGGTAGCATAGTGCCTAAGGCACTTGACTGCTAACCAGAAGGCTGGCAGTTCAAACCCACCAGCACTCCTTGGAAGGAAGATTGGGCAATCTACTTCTGTAGTAATACTGCCTCGGAAACCCAAGGAGGGGTCTCTATGAGTCGGGTCTGACTTGATGGTACATAACAACAACAACACCAATTTGATATGCATAAGAATTTAATTTTTAGAAGGTACCAGCCATCTAGTTGATCTTCTGCTGTTTGTGCATTTTGGGTTATGCTTAATAGTCTATTTATGCCACAAATTAGAGCCCCTAAGTTTGTTCCTGTGTTTTCATTGATGAAATTTACAGTTTTAAGTTTCACATTTAAGTCTTTGATCCATCTGAAGTTAGTTTTTGTATGATGTGAGACACTGATCTTGTTTCATTTTTCTGCAAATAGATATCCAGTTTTGCCAGCACCATTTGTTAAAAATACCATGTCTTCCCCATGTGATGGATTTTAGCCCTTTGTCAAAAAGCTCTTTGTCAGCTGATGGTGGATGGATCTATTTCTGGGTTGTCAATTCTGTTTCACTGGTCCATGTGCCTTTTGTTGTACTAATAGCAGTTTGTTTTGACTATCGTGGCTGTATAGCAGGTTTTGAGATCTGGGAGTGTAAGACCTCCTAATTTGTTCTTCTTCAGTAGTGCTTTGTTTATCCAAGATTTCTTTCCTATTCATATAAAATAAGTGATTGATTTTTCCATATCCTTAAAGAATGTGGATGGAATCTGGATTAGGATTGTTTTGAATCTATAGATTGCTTTGAGTATTAATGACATCTTCACAATATTCAGCCTTTCTATCCATGAGCATGGTATATTCTTCCCTTTATGTAGGTCTGTTATAGTTTATTGTAGTGTTGTTGTTGGTAGGTGCCATCAAGTTGGCTCTGACTCATAGTGACCCTGTGTACAACAGAATGAAACACTGCCCAGTCCTGTACCAGCCTCATGATCCTTCCTGTACCTGAGCCCATTGTTGCAGCCACTGTCAATCCATCTCATTGAGAGTTTTCCCCTTTTTGGCTGACACTCCACTTTAACAAGCATGACATCTTTCTCCAGTGAATGGTCACTTCTGACAATATAACCAAAGTAGGTAGAGTAAGTCTTGCCATTCTTGCTTCCAAGCAGCATCTGGCTGCACTTCTTCCAGGACAGATTAGTTCATTTTTCTGGCAGTCCATGGTACTTTCAGTATTCTTCTCCAACACTACAACTCAAAAACTTCAAGTCTTCTTTGGTTTTCCTTATTCATTGTCCAGTTTTCACATGCATATGAGGTGATTGAAAATAGCATGGCTTGTGTTAGGTGCACCTTAATGTTCAAAGAGACATCTTTGTTCTGCAGCACTTTAAAGAGGTCTTTTGCAGCAGATTTGCCCACTGTTGTTTAATTTCTTGACTGCTGCTTACATTGGTGTTGATTGTGGAACCAGGTAATATGAAATCTTTAATGACTTCAATCTTTTTTCAATTTATTGTTATTCTGCTTATTGGTCCAGTTATGAAGGGTTTCATTTTCTTTATGTTAAGGTGTAATCCATATTGCAGACTGTAGTCTTTAATCTTCATCAATAAGTGCTTCAAGTCATCTTCATTTTCACCAAGCAAGGTTGTGTTGTCTGCATATCACATGTTGTTAATGAATCTTCTTCCAATCCTGATGCTACATTCTTCTTCATATAGTCCAGCTTCTCAAATTATTTGCTCAGCATACACATTGAATAAGTATGATGAAAGGATACAACCCTTCCTGATTTAAAACCATGTGGTACTCCCTTGTTCTGTTTGAATGACAGCCTCCTGGTCTGTGTACAGGCTCTTCATAAGCACAATTAAATGTTCTGGAGTTCCCATTCTTCTCAATGTTATCTATAATTTGTTATGATCCACACAATCAAATGCTTTTGCATAGTCAATAAAACACAGGTAAACATCTTTCTGGTATTCTTTGCTTTGAGCCAAGATCCATCTGACATCAGCAATGATATCCTTCATTTCACGTCCTCTTCTAAATCCAGCTTGCATTTCTGGAAGTTCCTTGTCAATATACTTCTGCAACCATTTTTGAATTATCTTCAGCAAGATTTCACTTGCATGTGATATTAATGATATTGTTAAATAATTTCCACCTTCTGTGGGATCATCTTTCTTTGGAATGGGTACAAATATGAATCTCTTCCAGTCAGTTAGCCAGGTAACCCTCTTCCAAATTTCTTGGCATAGAAGAGAAAGTGCCTCCAGTGCAGCATCCATTTGTTTAAACATCTCAGTGGGTATTCCATCAATTCCTGGAGCCTTGTTTTTCACCAATTCCTTCAGTGCAGCTTCAACTTCTTCTTTCAGTACCATCAGTTCTTGATTGTATGTCAGTAGTTTTCTTGCTAAATCTCTTGGTTTTTCTATGTATAGGATCATATCACTTGCATACAGAGACAGTTTTACTTCTTCTTTGCCAATCTGAATGCCTTTTTTCTCTTTCTTGCCTTACTGTCCTGGCTAGGACTTCTAGTACATTGTTGAACAGAAGTGGTGATAGAGGGCATCCTTGTCTGGTTCCTGTTCACAAGGGGAATGCTTCCAGTCTCTTTCCATTGAGAATAATGGTGGCTGTTGGTTTTGCATATATACTTTTTATTATGTGAGGAATGTCCTGTCTATTTATATTTTTCTGAGAGGTTTTTTTTTTTTTTTTTTTTAATATAGAATGAGTGCTGGATCTTATCAAATGCCTTTCTGCCTCTATTGATATGATCTTGTGGTTCTTTTCCTTTGTTTGATTTATGTGGTGGATTACATTGATTATTTTTCTAATGTTGAACCAACCTTGCATACCTAGTATTAATCCCACTTGGTCATGGTGCAGTATCATTTTTAAAATATAATGTTGTATTCTATTGGCTAGGATTTTGTTGAAGATTTTTGCATCCATCTTCATGAGGGATATCGGTTTGTAGTTGTCATTTTCAGTGGTGTCTTTGCCTAGTTTTGGTGTGAGGGTTATGCTTGCTTCATAGAATGAATTTGGGAGGATTCCATCCTTTTCTATGTTCTGGAATAGTCTGAGTAGGATTGGTGTTAGCTCTTCTCTGAATGTTTGGTAGAATTCTCCTATGAAGGCATCTGGGCCAGGACATTTTTGTTGTTGGTAGTTTTCTTCTTTCTTATGATTTGTTCAATTTGGGTCTGTTCAAATTTTCTACCTCAATCTGTGTTTTTAGGTAGGTAGTGTGTTTCTAGAAATCTGTCCATTTCTTCTAGGTTTTCAAATTTGTTGGAGTACAATTCTTCATAGTATCCTGATACTATCCTTTTTTGTTGTGATGTCATCCATTTCATTTCTTATTCATATTATTTGCATATTGTTTTCCTTTCTGCGATTTTACAGTGGTTTGTCAATTTTATTAAGCTTTTCAAAGAACCAACTCCTGGTCTTGTTGATTCTTTCCATAGTTTTTCTGGGTTCTGTTTCATTTATTTCTGCTTGAATCTTTATTATTTCTTTTCTTCTGGTGATTGTTGGCTTCATTTGCTACTCTTTTTCTAATTGTTGGAGATACTAGGTTAAGATGTTGATTTTGGCTTTCTTCTGTGCATTTATTGCTATTTAGTCTGAGCATTGCTTTTGCGTTGTCCCCAAGATTTTGGTATGTTGTGTTTTCATTCTCAATGAAAACATTTTTCATAAGCCCAGCTTACATGTACCAATGTATCTATGAGGCTAAAATTGTATGCTAATATACTCTTTGAACCTTCTAATGCACTCCACTCAGAACTATCATTATCACCCAATTACAACAACATTTTGAATCATGTGGTTTTATCTGCATTCACTATATCCATGCCCTGTTATTTTCATTGTTGCCCATGTTTTTTATAGTTGCTGATTTTGTCAAATTTTCTGGTGTTTTACCTACAATATTGTGGTAATTAGTATTTGCGAACCTATGCCAATAACGTTTTTGAGAATGAAATAGTAATAAAGGAAAAGAAGAAGAAAATAAAAAAGGCTTCTGCTCAGTTACTAATAGTATTCTAACTAATAAAGTTGTAATTCAATGAAGAAAGATTTTACAAAACAATTTTGTTGTAGGCATTCATGTAATCTAAGAAATATTACATTTAAGCAATTTATAACTATATCACGGTTTTTTTGAACAATAGAAAATGAGTTAATTTACTAAAAAAACACATTCTAAGAACAAACCCTGTAATTAGAGAAAGAGCTCTCCAGAGAGGGCTCCAAACCAGTCCCTGTAAAGATGAGGCAAGTCTGATGGCTATTTTGCCCATGCTTTGCACTACATAGCAATGAATAATAGTATTTGCAATACTTCACCTCCCTTGATAGGGTGAATACAGTATTAAGTCACCTTCACAAGCAACAACTTTTTTCTTTTATTAGGCTCCAAACTCTCTTCAATCTAAATCAGCCATGAAACAAATACTTAAGAATTTAACAAAATGCAAAGCAGTGCACTGGATTTTTAAGAAGGGAATCAAGAGTACCTGTAGTTCCTCTTTTAATTCATTACTTTTGAGCTTCTAGAAACCTCAGTCCTGGTATATCATATATTATTCTATTATTAAAATTGATAATAAACATTACTAAGGAGTCTATGTTACTCCTCGGAAGGAAGGTTGGGCAATCTACTTTCCTAGTGATACCGCCTCAGAAACCCAAAGAGGGGTCGCTATGAGTTGGGGCCGACTCGATGGCACATAACAACAACAACAACAACAAGGAGTCTATGTGGTCTAGTATGGAAGGAAGTGACAACATGAGTTACTACATTGGGTGACACCAAACCTAGTGATGTTACTGCAGGAATGATCTTGTTTTGAGAGACTAATTCTTGTTCATTCTTAAGACTACATTGTAAACCCAAGTATTTCCAAGAATCAGTATAATTACTTCCCAGAAAAAAAAGTCCCTTTGAAAATCCAAATGCAAACCAGAAGGCTGGTTGATGACTAGAGAGCCAGGTGGATGATCTAGAAGAGGAGAATCTTAAAGGGTTGTATGAATAACCTGGGATGAGGTGTGTGTCTGATCCCATGCAGGGAACAGATTTCCTTATCTATGAAGGATGGACAGTGACTAGATCAGGCTGGGTTATTACCAAACGCTACTGCTTTTGAGCCTATACCTGAATGTTTTGCTAATTATGATGAAAATTATATGGCCATTTCCAAATTAGGAGAAAGTATGAAGCAAATAAACAGACTTTTCTTATTTTTAAGGCTTTATTATTTTTTCTTAAACTGTTAACACCTTTTACTAGAAAATGGTGAAATGAGGGCTCAAAGGACAAGTAATGACAGAGAATGAGAACGAGAGCCAATAATATTCCCTGTGTCTTAGTGGATGTTTGGAGTTGTTACCACAGTTTTATATTGCTGACATGTCAGACAGCTACATCTCAGAAGTGTTACTGGTTCTAACTATATATCATGGATTCTTCTTCTGCTATACCTTGTAATATTCACTGAATGCTTGCTATGTACTTTACAGGCATTATCTCATCTGATCTGAGAGGTAAGTTATAGCTCTATGTTACAGAAGAGGAAACTGACATTTAGAGGAAGGCTAAGTAACTTTTTTTTTTAATTATTATTATTTTTTTTTATTGTGATTTGGGTGAAGATTTACAGAGTAAATTCACTTTCTATACAGCAGTTCACATATACTTTGTCTCATGTCATTGAACACAGTTTACCACAATGCAACAGCTCCCCTCCCACTTCCTTCCCATAGTTACCACTTCCCAGTGACCATCCCTCCATACTCTCCTGCACCCTGAGCTGTCTCCCTGTGCATAAGCAGCCTTTCCTTCTCCCATGATTGTTCTCTCCAGGGCGTGTGTCTACTTGAGGTAAATGTTTAACTCACATGCCTGTAC
>NW_006921804.1:5059714-5123700 GCF_000298275.1 Orycteropus afer afer
CTTTTTTTTTTTTTTTTGTTCAGTGAGTGTGAGTTGAATTTTTGCCTTTTATAGCTGAAAGATCTTGATTGATAGAACTAGAATAGGGGAGAGTCAAAATTCAAATCTAGAGTCCAAAGTCTTAATGGCTGTTCTGTAACTATTTCCTAGTATTAACATTGATCTCTAAAACATCATTCCTTAAACCACTTCATCATGACCAACACCCTATAATTTTTAAAATCACTGCTCATTTTCCTGAGTCACCTTTCTTTTTCTGAAGCTGCCCTAAGTCTCTTTCTGAGATTTAGAAAGTTACCTGGGTTTTTCAGCAAGACAGAACACATTCTCAAGTAGGGTGTTTCTGGGAAGATTGTTACTCACTTTGCTTTATGTTGATTATTGTTAAAACACCAGTTTGACAGAGTGGCATTTTTCTTCCTTGGCCTTCCATTTTGGCAACTGGCAGAGCCTGGCTTCAGATCCAGATCTGTCTGACACCAAGATCTATGTGCTTTCTGGGCTAACAGCCAGCCTCCAGGCTGTGGGAGGCCACAGAGTCAGCAGGCCGAAGTGGAAGTTTCCAGGACTCCTGAATCAGGTTTTGGGAATGACGGGTCTCTGCCTGTATACTGGCTTTCTGTAGGCAGTTGTGGGTGAAGGAGGCAAAACCCCAAGCCCAAGGTCCAGCAGTGCAGGGCAATTGTCTAGGAAGTAGCCATGCTCTTTCTAATCTACTTTTACCAGGACAGGAGTGGTGCCAGGGGTGGTCCAAGGTTGGTGACATTGGGGCACAAGGAATGGTTTGTTCCTGGCCAGGTTTTCCTGAGGAATGGTCCTCATTAGTGGCATAGAAGACAAAAGAGGGATCAAGAAGGAGGAGGCTTGAATATTGGGAGTTCTTAGGATACTAATTGGTTTTATTCTTTTCACTTCTGAGTTCTGAGTAAAAGCCATGCAGGACTCAACATCTCAGCAGCAGACCAGAGAATGTAATTTAGAGATGAAGCCAAAAAGATCTTCCTAGTCCTCTCTTAGGAGTCCCTGGGTGGTGAAAATGGTTTAGTGCTAGACTTCTAGCCAAAGCGTTAGTGGTTCGGACCCACCCAGAGAGGCCTTGGAAGACAAGGCTGGTGATCTGCTTTAGAAAGTTCACAGAATTAAAAACCCTATGGCTTCTACTCTGCACACATGGGGTTGCCATGAGTTGGCATTTACTCAATAGCGGCTAACAACAGTCCTCTCCTGCTGCTTCCCAAACTGACTTTCCCCATCTCCTCAAAGGAGCAGCTCCCAATTGCAGACCAGCAGACCTCTGTGGGGTGGTGGTATCGTGAGTGGAGGTGGGGAGTGTAGGAAGAGGGGAGCCTCCTTCCTGAAGTGAGTGAAGTGAGGGCAGGATAAGAAAGAGGGAACCACAACCTAGAAGTGGCACAGCTGAGCCTACTAAGAGTTGATCCATCAGTCTCATCTCTTCCTGGGGAGGAGGGAAGGAGCCATGGAGAGAGGAGTGGAGCAATTTCTCCCCTCTGAAGAATCTTTCTCAGAAATGGGATGTTAAATGGTGCCCTCTTTGTAACACCGATATTGGCAAGAAGGAAGTTTCTTGTGATACTGGAGAGACTCTGGGTTGGCAGTATGTTCAGAGGAGAAAGGTATAGCAATTAGATCCTACATCTGGAAGTGTGGAATTGAAGGGAAGGAGAGAGGATGGTGGCTCCATTTGCCCATTCACCAAACACCTGGTCTGTGCCAAGCATTGAGGATACAAGGAATAAACAATACTTAGTGTCTATTCCCAGACTAAAGTGTACCTGATCCATGACATGGTGTTTTCAATCACCTTGTATGCATATGAACGCTAGACAATGAATAAGGAAGACCAAAGAAGAATTAATACCTTTGAATTATGGTGTTGGTGAAGAACAGTGAAAATATACCCTGGGCTGCCAGAAGAAGGAACAAACCCATCTGGGAAGAAGTATAGCCGGAATGCTCCTTACAAGTGAGCATAGTGAAATTGTCTCATGTACTTTGGACATGGTATCTGGAGGGACCAGTTTCTGGAGAAGAGAATCATTCTTGTCAAAGTAGAGAGAGGGTCAGCAAAAAAAGAGGAAGACTCTCAATGAGATAAGCTGACACAGTGGTTTCAACAATGGGTCCAAACATAGCAACAATTGTCATGGCACAGGACCAGGTAGTTTTTCCGTTTGCTGTATACAGGGTCATGATGAGTCAGAACTGACTTGACAGCATCTACCAACAGCAGCCATTTCCCAGAAACTCAGTCTAGTGTAGGAGATAAGGAAATAGTCAAGAATAAACATAAAAAGTGCTATTATGTACACAGAGACCAAAGTTTATTAATGGTTACCAAAGGTGGGAGGAAGGAGAAAAGGGGGAACCACTGTTCAGGAAGCAGTGATTTTCTGTTAATGGTGATGGAAAATTTGGCAACAGACACTGTGATAGTTGCACAACACTACTAATGTAATCAGTGTCACTAAATTGTACATGTAAAACATGTTAAATTGGCAAATGTGTTATATATATCTTTACTGCAATATATATATATTTTTAAAAGTGCTATTATAGATGTTCAAGGGCCAAGGGGCAGAAGCTCATAGGAAGAACATAAGAGGAACACCTAACTCTGTGTATGTGTGTGTGTGCACGCTCATGCACTCTCGTGTGTGAGGAGGCTGGGGAGTAGTCAGGGAAGCTGCACAGAGATGATATTTGAGCTGAGTTTAAAAGATGATTAGGAGATTGACAACTGGACAAACTGAGGAAGGGCTTTCCAGGAGAGGGTCTAGCATAGGCAAGGGCTTAGGGGCACAATAGAGCCTGGCCTGTAGGCCAGCAAAGTTGATGTGCCTAGGAAAGTGTGCCAGGCTGGGCAGTCATCTCCTGAAAGATATGCAAGTTCATGAAGCATTTTAAACTGAAGTGACATCTCAGATTTGAGTTTAGGAAGATCACCCTGTGTCAGAGCCAAGCACAGGTTAGAGTGGAGGGCAGGGTTAGAAGAAGAGGGAAATGTTTGATGTGCTTGCAGTAAGTCCAGGAGCAAGATGATGGCTCCAGATCTACGGTGGTGTGAACAGAGCTGAGGGAGAGTTAGAAGGTGGAAACAATAGGTCAAATGACTGGACATCTGGAGAACAGTGAGGGGAAGCAGGAGGCTAGGAGGATGGCCAAGTTTCTGGTTTGAGTCATTGGGTTTATGGAGATGGTATTTGTGGCAAAGGGGAGGCCTAAAAGGAGGTGGAAGAGTCTGAGGAAGATTTCTTTTCAATGTATTTCAAAGCTAGGGAAGGCCAGAGTACATTTGCAGGCAAGAGGAAAGGGGCTTGTTGAAGATGCTAGAACCAGAGTACGAGCAGAGGTTATAGGGCTCCTGGATACCCAGTGAGATGGAAAAAGAGACCAGTAGGCTGGGTGGGGTGGAGAGAGGATAGGCAGAGGACCAAGGCTGGTCTGAGTAGGGACTCTGAAGATTAGGGCCTTTGCAGACTATTGGAGCTTTCAGGAGAGGCTCAACATTGTGACCTCCTGAGTTTAAGGCATGCCTCCTCCCCTTATTAATTGTGTACATTTGGGCAAACTTCCCTGAGCCTCAATTCCCTCATCTGTAAAATAGGGTAAGATTGTACCAACTTTCCAGGATTGTTATATGTTCAAAGTGGCAACATACAAAAAGCACCTAGTGCACAGTAGATGCCCAGTATGCCAGTCTTTACCCTTTCAGCAAAAGGAGTGCACAAACACACTACAAATGACCTGAACCCTGAATGATGGTGCAGTTCTCTCATGCTGATCATGTTATCAAGGGATAGTTATAGGTTTGATTAATAGAACCAAAAAAAAAAAAAAAAAACCCAAACCCACAAACCAACCCAAAAGCCCCATCTTGTGGCTGTCGAGCCAATTCTGACTCATGGTGATTCCATGTGTTACACAGTAGAACTTCCCCATAGGCCCTTGGCTGCAATCTTTATGAAAGCAGTTTGTCAGGTGTTTCTTCAGTGGAGCCATTGGTTGGGTTGGAACCACCAACCATTAGCTTAGCAGCTGATTGCAAACAGCTTGTGCCATCCAGGCTCAGTTAATAAAACAGGGGAGAGAAATATTTAATGCAGTTTGGTATGAAAAAAATATTACAAAACTTTTTTTTTTTTTTTTTTAGGAGGATAATAAAAATGATCCTTATAAAAAACTTAAGCTTAGAGGTATGATATAACTTTTCTCAGATCATACAGTGAGTCAGAGGCAAGGCCAGGACTCAAAGCTCAGGCTCCTACAGTGAGGCCGTGTCTCTTTCCACACACTGCCCAGGGAAAGGGGGTGAGGGGGCAGAGCTTGGCAGTGCTCACGTCTTCACTTTCATCACCTACTTCCCTCCTACCCTTGTCCCTAAGACTTCCAGGTATCCAGGTTCCATTTCAGAAGTCCACCTGGGCTTCTCAGCAGGAACTTCCAGAAAATGCCTGATATGTGCAGGCAGGTGTGAGGGGTGTGGGAAGGTTACTTAGGGATGAATCAGCCTTACCTTCTTCTATGTGAGTCAAGAGCAGGGCAGGGCAAGGGCTGGCAGATAGGGACAAGAAGGAGAATGAGAGGAAGACTAGTCCTGTAATGACACAAGTCTACCACAAGGGGGCACGAACTAGATGGGTAAAGAGCAGCAGGCAGCTGGTGGGAAACTCCAGGCATCTGGAGCAGGGTGAGGGGGCGGGTGGAATGTGATGACCCAGCCTCTCAGGTTGGGCTTGGGGAGAGTCACTGTCTTAGATGACCGCCCCACTGCTTGCCTGTGCCTTGGTTTCTCTGCCTTAGTAGAATTGCTCAAGGTCACACAGCAAGATGTTAGGTGCCATGGAGTCAGCCTAGATTCATGGTGAATGAGACACTGCCTGTCCTGCACCATCCCATGATCTGTTGGGGATCATACCATTGCGATCCATAGGGTTTTTACTGGCTGATTTTCAGAAGCAGATCTCCAGGTCTTTCTTCCTAATCTTAGTCTGGAAGCTCCCTGAAACCTGTTCAGCATCATAGCAACATGAAAGCCTCCAATAACAGACAGTAGTGGCTTTCCATGAGGTGTATTGATTGGGAATCAAACTGGGTCTCCTGCATGGGAATCAAGAATTCTACCACTGAACTGTCCCTTCACAGCAAATTAGTGGCAAATGATTATGATTTTTACCAGGCCCGGGAAGGTGGCCCTTGCTGGATGGCATAGTCCTGACTTGGTTCCTGAGGTGGAGACACCCTGGTTATGGACAGGCCTCCAGGTGCTTCCCCCTGTAAGGAGTGGCTCCTCATCTGTTTCCCCAGCCCTCTCGTTCATCTTGTTTCCTCACAGTTCCTCTGTTTCTGTGACTAGATTTTTCTTTGACCTTTTCTCCCAGCTCCCTTTCATAGTCCTTCACCCCCTCTATTTCTCTCTGGGTCTCCATCTGACTGCCTCTTTGTCTCCTCTCTCTGTCTGCCTTCTCTCTCCATCCTTGCCTGCTGGTGAGTTTACTCCACTCCTTTAGTGGGTCCCTGGAGCCAGGTATTTCCTGCAGTCATCCTCAGGGATTTGTCACTCTCTCAAGTTCTGTTTTCCAACCTGGTGTCTCAGTTCCACTCCTGGGATCCAGAGAATTTATGATTTGGTAGCTTAATTAGTGGTGTGATTTGGGGAGCTGAGAAGACCTCCAAGCTCCTAAATATACGTCAGTACTCCTACTCCCCCATTGTCATTTCTGTAGCCATCAGTACTGGTTGGCACTGGTGTGGGCAAGACCCAGTACCGCTTATGTAGGAATGAAGACAGTCCCTGCCCAGTGAGCTCACCATGGATGAGGGGGTGATGTGTGAGAGAAAACAAGTACACAAGTGATGCAATCTCAAGCGATTCTTGTGAGACATTGGAGAAAGAGAAAAGGAATGCTCTGTTCCTCACAGAACAGGTGGAGGCCAGATCTGGTTGGGGCCAGAGGAAGGCTCCATGAAGCAGGTAACATTTAACTGGATTTTGAAGGACAAGTGGGGCTTCAACCGGAGGGGATATGGTGGGGTACATTCTGAGCAGAGGGGTCAGCGTGAGTAAAGACCTGGAGATTGGAGCAGGTACCATGTTTTCAAGGCACAATGAGCCAGGAAGTTAGGGTGTATGCAGAGGGGCTAGAGAGCAGGTGGCTGCCAGAGTCTGGAGCATCTCACAGGTAGGCTTCACAGAAGAGCCCTGATGATGTCACTGGGGTTTCTGAGCAGAGAGGGGCCTGCTAAAGTCCTTAGTGAAAATGGAAGAATCACTGTGGAAAGCAATCCATGCAATGGGTCCCAGTGCTCCCTGTCTCTCAGCGTGAAGGATTTTTTACTCCAAGTGCTACCTGAGAGCAGGTGTTGATGGGAAGAGAAGGTAGCACAAGGGATTCAAGGGAGGAAAGAACACTGGGTAGGTGTGCAAGCTGTAGAGGAGGACACTGGAGGCTCCCAGACCTGACTCCATCTACCCTTCTAGGGCTGGTTTCCAAGTCCCACAGTGATCTCCCCAGGAAGAGATGATTGACTTTGTGGGCTGGTTCCTGATTGGTTCTTAGTCTGAGGCTTGTCTGCGGTTGCATAGTCCAGGGCTCCCCTGGGGTGGGGTCTGTGAAGGGTCTCTGTACCATGCTTGTCCTCCTGGGCTGGGCTGGGCTGGGGTTTCCACTTGCTGCTGTGGGACTGCTGCTGCCCTGAGGGAGGAGGGCGGTGCCGCTGAGTCACTGCCTGGGCATCTGGGCCTGGAACCACTGGGTGAGTCACCTAGGATGGGGTGGGGCATGGGAGTGGGGGAGGGGGAGGGAGTAGCAAGCAGCTTGACATCTGGATGGGGGAGGGGAGCTGGGCCCACAGGAAGGGTGGTGCCCAGACTGGAATGGGGATCAACAAAGAACAGTTGGTGAAGGGGGGCCTAGGAGGAGAGTGGTGGCCTGG
The DNA here is from genome assembly GCF_000298275.1 of Orycteropus afer afer. Taxonomy (NCBI): domain Eukaryota; kingdom Metazoa; phylum Chordata; class Mammalia; order Tubulidentata; family Orycteropodidae; genus Orycteropus; species Orycteropus afer. The sequence goes on from NW_006921804.1 coordinate 5,066,669, forward strand.
GAGGGGGTAGTGTGAAGTCTGTTCTCCCTGACAACCCCTCCCTGGGGCTGGGTTCTGAATGGCCACAGTATTTGCCCTTCTCTGGGTGTGAGGAAGGCACATGTGCAGGTGAGAATAGTGGGGAGGGAGGGCCTGGGCTGTGGCCTCTACCTTAGGTCTGACCTTCTGACTTGGGAAGCTATCCAGCCCCATAGTTTCAGCTCTGGGTAGCTCCTTACTCACAGTGCCCCTACCCCTATTCACAGCCTGTCCACCCCTATTCCCAGGAAGCTGAAGAAGAGGAGGCTAAGTGTTTCCTATTCTCCCTTTAAATCCCCTCAGGATTGTCTTATACTGTGCACAGGCCAACCCTAGCCCCAGCCCGACCCATTTGTGCACCCCAACCCCAAATTCCTTCTGTAGTTGTGTGCAAAGCAAACCAGATCCCTTCAATCTTCCCTGTCTCCTTCCAGACCACTTCCTACTCAAAGGAGTCTTTCAACGCATTTTAAATCACCCCTAGTTATCTCATTACCTCATTAAGAGGCATTCTGGTGCCAGCTATTAAAAGTAACTTTGTTTCCCTCATGCCCCAAAGTCAACCCTGCCCTTCTGCTCCTGATACAGCTGTCTTCTGTGGCACCAGATTTCTAATGGTGGCCCCTTCTCTCTCTTGGGCACACTCGCATACTTACTCACTCTGCTCATTCAGAATACAAGAACACCAAGGCCCCATGGAGCTGGAATGGCAGGGAGGAGGACTTTGAGGTACCCAGGCTGTGAAGGCCAGGCATACTCCTGCAATTGTCAACAGAGGAATGAGCTGTGGTTCTCAGGTATGTCATGAGAACTAGGCTGGTATGAGTCTCTAGGCTCTGTGAACAGGGGCTGCCTCCTCTCATCCCAGGCTTCAGCTCCCAGGGCCCTGGCCTGGCTGCCCCTTCTCCATTATACTCCCCACTGTGACCTGAGTGGGCTCAGGGGCTGCCTTCGGCTGGGTCTGGAGCCCTTTCCTAGCCCTCCTGGAAATGGCAGTCTCTGGGAGGGAGGGGATGTGAAGGGAGTGGGCGGAGTGGCAAGAGGCCAGTTTTGGTGCGATCAGGTTGGAACAAGTTTGATTTCCTCAAAATGCTCAGTTTGGGGCCAGTGGAGCTAGCATATAAATCCCAATCCTGGGTGGCTGGCTGCTTTCCTTTCCTTCTTGGGTCTCTGTCTGCTACCCGGTTTGGTGAGTACATCTGTCTTGCTGAGGCAGGGACGGCAGTGGGCCCATCCTGCCAGACTGCCTTCACGGAGGTGGGAGAGAGTGGGAAGCGGCAGTGGGCAGTAGGGGCCTCAGCTTTTGTCCCTTTGTCTTTTAGTCTCCACAGTATCTTCACTCCAGTTTCTTTGGTTGGAGCAGCCTGAGGCCTCTCTGGGTCTCTCCCATTTGGGAGGCCCTCTGTGGAGTGTCAGATTGAGGGATCTTATTCCAGGTTCTTCTGTGTGATCTCAGTTTCAGGGGTCTCTCTGTGGCTGTCTTAATCTGAGGGCCCCTCCGTGGCTCTCTCAATTTTTGAGTATCTCAGTCCATGGGTCTTTTTGGAGGCATTTGGCTGCTAACCAAAAAGTCAGTGGTTCAAACCCACCAGCCACTCCATGGAAGAAAAGTGGGGTAATCTGCTTCCATAAAGATTTATAGCCTTGGAAACCCAGTGGGGGTCGCTATGAGTCAGAATCTACTCAACGACTGTGAGTTTGGTATAGTTTTGAGGTCTAGGAGTATGAGGTATATTTTTATTTATTTATTTACAAAGTCCTGGGTTGTAGCAGGACTGAAGAACAAGAGCCAGGGATCTCAAGTGCTTGACTCACCTGGGTCCTGGTCCTAACTATTGGTGTAGTGGCTCACTGCCACTTTCTGCCCTTCCCGGCCTTGGTGAAGGCAGGGCTGGTAGGATGGGCCAGGGCTTTCCCTGCCTCAGGCATCAGCTTTTCTGGCCTCACCCTGGAACCTGCCTAACCTTTCCAGGCTGGCCTGAGAAAGCTCAGAGGCAGAACCTTGGAAAGGATGACCCCTAGGTCTGTTCTTGTGTCCCCAGAGTCTTACTTGATCCCAAGGGCACTGGGCATTTAATTTCTTTGGTTCCAATCCTAACAAATAGCCATGTTCCTTACTGGTGGAGATGTTTTGTTGCCTTCACCCTACCCAAACTTGCTCTGTCTGCAAAGAGATGGCACCTTATGGCTCAGGGGCCTTCAATGCAAGCAGGAGACAGAATCTCTGTCCTCTGAGAGGCCCTAATCTGAGAGAGGAAGCTGCCCTAAGGGAGCTTCAAGTTAGGTAGGAAAGAGACACACTCTGGCCTTAGGAGCCCCTAGTCTAGGTAGGAAAAGGACTCCTCAGTGAACCTCATACTCTTAAGCTGTAGCCATGACCACTGCCAGACAGCCCGGGTACCCCCTGCAAACTAGCTGTAGAGAAGCCTATGGAACTCAATGCTTGACACAAAGCCTGTGGAAGGAGCCGCACAGAGAGGAGTGAAAATGGGATCATCTGTCGTTTCCCTTCCCACAGAGTCTCAAAGGGGGGAACCCTACCCACAGGGATCCCCAAGTGAAATCAGAGGGGACATGAGTCCCTGCTCTTGGTGAGTCTCTGATTTAGTATGAGGTAGAGATATGGCCTCTGCCCTCAAGGAGCCTTGGCCTGAGTGGGGAGACAGCCCTTGTCTTCCCTTTCAGAAAGGAGTTTGGGGAGATAGTTTGAGACTCACAGGAAGAAGTGGGTCCTGCAGGTTGGGTGGAGGTCTCAAGAGCTTGGTGGTGTGACCATTACCTGACATCTCTGTAGCCCCAGGTCCAAGATGTCCAGTCCCCTGGAAGAAGCACTGAGTGTGATAGTCAACACCTTCCACAAGTACTCAGGCCAAGAGGGTGACAAGTTCAAGCTGAGTAAGGGGGAGATGAAGGAACTTCTGCACAAGGAGCTACCCAGCTTTGTGGGGGTGAGTGGGGCAGGCCTGGGTGGAGAGGGCCTCTAATGTCTTGGTGTGTGAGTGTGTAAGGCACAGGGTGTATCTCCTCTCCAGCTCCTCCTATCTTCCCCATCCTCATACTGATGTAGATGCTAAGGTAAAGCCAAGATCTTCCCCCACCAACTTCTCCTTCATGGTAGAGAACAGATGTTCCAATCCTAACAATCCTCAAAGTCCATCTGTCAAATCCCCTCATTGTAGAGTTGAGAAACTAGAGCCCAGAGAGGGGAAATGGCTGGTTTAAGATTATACAGCTTGCTCTCACTCTCTTTTTCCATATCGATGTGCCAAACTAGGGAGCTCTGGTAGCATAGTGGCTAAGGCACTTGACTGCTAACCAGAAAGCTGGCGGTTCAAACCCACCAGCCACTCCTCGGAAGGAAGATGGGGCAATCTACTTCCGTAGTGATACTGCCTTGGAAACCCAAGGAGGGGTCGCTATGAGTCGGGTCCGACTCGACGGCACATAACAACAACAATAACAATGTGCCAAACTAAAGTGTGTAGGGAGAGAAAAGTCCCTTTAAGACGTGTATGCTGGGACATTTTGCTGAGAGATGTGTGTAGTCAACTCTCAATTTGCCCCTTGCCACACCAACTCATGGATAATCCCCAAATCAGATCTCAGTCTTTCAACATAGGAGGCATGCCCTTCTTTCCCACTCTTTTTTTTTTCTTTTTTATTTTTTTGGTTAAAGTTTTCTAATTTGGTTTCATTTTAGTTGGTAGTAAAAAGAATTTGCCTTTTCAATACCTGTCACAACATGGATGAACCTTGGAAACATCATGCTGAGCAAAATAAGTCAATTGCAAAAAGGACAAATACTGTATGATCTCTCTTGTATGAAATAAGCAAATATATAGAAACCTAATATTATTCATGGTTACCAGGGGTGTAAAGAAGGGATAAAGGGGAGTTTTTTTGGGGGGACACTGAGTTTATGCTAATGGTGCAAAAGGAAAGCAATAATGATGGCACAAAATGAAAAGTATAATCATGTTATCAATGTCATTGAATTGTAAACATGGAAGTTGTGTTCACGAATGTTTGGGTGTGTATATTTTCACCATAATAAACACACACACACAAAGAGGCTTTTTTTTTTTTTTTTAAATTTTTAAATTCACTCTGCTGGGGCAGTGTTGGACCCAGAAAACTTTAGTTCCCTCATCAGCAAATTGGAGGTAGTGATACCTACTCATTGGGTTCCTATGAAGACTGGAGCTGCTGAGACTGTGCTTGGAGTAGTACCTGGCATACTCCCCACTCCCAGCAGGGCAGGGTTGGTGACTCTCACCAATGAATGTCTACATGACCTTACTCATTGTTAGTAGTGCTTAGGAGGTCCCTGCCCACCACTTACCCAATTGTCCAGTGTGAAAGGAACTGGCAAGTGTGTGTGTGGTGTCTGCTTTTGTGTTTGACAAGGATATGGGGTTGGGGGCTAACTTGATGATGACCATATCCTCTGTTGCTTCAGGGAGAGGTGGATGAGGAGGGACTGAAGAAACTGATAAGTGATCTTGATGAGAACAGCGACCAGGAAGTGGACTTCCAGGAGTATGCTGTTTTTCTGGCCCTCGTCACTATGATGTGCAATGACTTCTTCCAAGGCTGCTCAGTGCGACCTTGAAACAGAACTCTTGACTTCCTGCCCATGGGTCTTTCAGGCCCAGGAGGACTTTCTAACCTTTTGGTTTTGTGCTCAATAAATTTTTTTTTTTTTTTTTCTGAATATAGTATTTTTATTTTATTAGTTTCTGAGTGATGTTCCATAATTTCACTGGCTCAGTTGGAATGCTGGAAGCTGAGGGTCTCTCAGATCCCATCTCCTTCTGGGCCCTGACTTTCCTTCTGGAAATCTCACAAGGCCTTAGGTTCTAGATTTTGAGATTTCAAATGCAAGTGACATTTTGGAAATTGAGATAAGTTGCCAATATTTTTCTTTTCGCCAAATAAAAAATATATAAAAAGGCAAATACCACATGCCAACACTATCATTTCCTAAAAAGATAAAATTAGAATTCTAATAAAGGAGGACATTGAACACTGTGAGCAAAATGAGTTGTTCTAGGATCTGCTCATGAAATGTCAGTTGGTCTAATCATTCTGCCAGCCTTCATTACAAGAATTTCTTGTAAGTTTTCAGGCTGTAGACAGTACACCTCTTCTTTTTTTTCCTAAAGCACAGTTGTATTTCTTTTAATATCTGCTTTCAGACTGGCTAGTTTTAGTTGGAGTTCATTCCTCTCCTGTGGGTCTGTGCTAAAAGCTACAAGGAGTCAGCTCATGTCAACATTCTACCATTTTCTCTAAAACTATAGCCTGGGTACAAAAAAGACATTTTGACCAAATGCTTTGTCATCTCATAACCAGGTTTGCCAGCTTTCTAGCCTGCAAAAGTTAGGTCCTCATATCTTATAGTTTTTCCCCTCCATTCAGTCAATTCCACATTTTAGGTTCTTTTTTCATTGATGGATCCCACCAATTACCAAAATTTTTACTAGTTATGGATGTATTAACTTATAGGTTATAGCAAACCTGACTAACAGCAAACCAAAAACCAAACCAAATGCACTGCCATCAAGTCGGATCCGACTCATAGCAACCCCTCCTTGGGTTTCCCAGGCAGTATCACTAAGGAAGTAGATTGCCCAACCTTCCTTCTGAGGAGTGGCTGGTGAGTTTGAACTGCCAGCCTTCTGGTTAGCAGTCAAGTGCCTTAGGCATTATGGTACCAAAGCTCCCCTGACTAACAGTAGTTTAAATAAATTGTGTTTAAATGTTTTACACCACTAGAAGTCTGGGGTAGGCAATTCAGGATTGATTCAGTGATCTGAGATGCTGCTTTGGTTATCTATTGCTGCATAACAACCATCTCAATACTTGGTGGCTTAAAACATAAATTTGTTATCTCTCATGGTTCTGTGGGTGGACTGGGCTCAGTTGGTGGTCCTCATTTGTGTAGTTGCAGATAGAAGTTGGAGCTGGAGTCATTTCAAAGTTCAGTTGAACTCGGCCTCCAAGATAGCTACTCACTCATATGCCTGGAAATTGATGCTGATAGTCAGCTGGGAGCTCAGCTAGGGTTGTAACTGGAGTGCCTACCTATGACCTATCTATGTGGCTTGGGCTTCTCACAGCATGACATCTAGGTTCTGAGAGAGTATGTGCTCAAAGAGGGCATTCCACGAGGCCCAAATGGAAGTCTAGCAGGCAGGATTCTTAAGACTTAGCCTTGAAAATCCCAGAGTATCACTTCTTCTGCTTTCTATTAATCAAACAAGTCATTAAAGCTGGCCCAGATTCAAGGAGAGGAGAATTAGATTCTCTCTCTTAATGCGAGGAGGCGCATTCATGAAACTACAATTCATATCACCCTCATATGCAAAATACATTTACCTCCTTGCTAAGATCCACAAAGTTTAATCCCATTAAGGCATCAGCTTGAAATTCAGGATCTTGCTATCTAAGTCAAGTTGGATGAAGCTTCTTATGTGCAGTATAGCTGCTCAGTATGGTTTCTTTTGATTCTTAAGACCTGTGAACATACTCAACTTACAATGGTGGTGAGACAGGGATAGAGAACTGCAATAGACACACACATTAAAAAAAAAGGGATGTGTGGATTGGAGGTGCAGAGTGGTCATTGGTCCATAGCAATTCTGAAACTGAGTCAGATACATGTCACCACATTCTCGATTAGAGCTCAGTTCTGCTCCTTATATGTAGTCCTTCTTGCATCTTTCAACAAAAACCTACATGAGTGGGATATTGCTATTATGAAAATCTAAAACATGTGTTGTTGGTGTTGGGACCAGACAATGGGTGGTGGCAGGTGGGAGAACCTCAAGGAGATTGTTAGTAACAAGTTGAAAGAAAGTGAGGAGCAGCTTTAATTGACTCATACAAAAAGAAGTCTAGGGCAGGCAATTCTGGGCCAATTCAGGAGCCCAGTGATGTCATCTGGGACCCAGAGGTTTTTCATTTTTCTGCTCTGTAGTCCACAGCATATATGCTTTTTTCCTTATGTTTATTGCTTCATGATCACAAGATGGCTACTGTACTTCCTGGTCTTACTCTTCATGATCCAGGCTGGAAGATGGAGTGCCTGTAAAAAGCTTTTCTCTCTAGGACTGTTGCCTAGTTAGTCCAGGGGACTAGTGGACCATGCAAACCTCAACCTATTTGACCATGAGACTGGAAGAACTAGATGGTGCCTGGCTACCACTGTCAACCACTGGGAAAAGGATCAGTGCAGGAGATCCTGGATAGAGTTGGAGAACAATGTGGAATAAAACTCAAAATCATAAAAAAGACCAGGTTTACTGGTCTGATAGAGCTTGGTGAGACCGCCAAGACTATGGCCCCTAGTTACCCTTCAGGTATGGAGTTGAACTCACTTCTATGGCTTTCAGCCAAATAATAGACAGGCATGTAGGGTGAATATTTATGTCAGGGAGATACACTCCTTAGAATGATCAATCATGGCAGAAAAGATGGGAAGTATTTGCACAGGGAGATATCTCAGGGGGAAGAAATGCATAGGAAAGAGGGACATAGGGAAGAGGTAACTACAGGGAGGAAGTGGGAAAAGAGGCGGTACATTATGGGGAATCACAGCCAATGTCATAAAACAAAATGTGCACGACCTAGAGTAAGGCAAATGAATTTGCTCTGTAAACTTCCACCCAAATCACAATAAAAATTGAAAAAAAAGTTGTTGCTTTTTTAGTATGGAAAGGGTGCCCTCCCCATGGACCTATATCTCTTTGGCCTAAACTGAATCATATGGCTAACTCCTTTCTTCAACCAAGTATTTTTACTTCAGCATGTGCCACTTTGAAAGAAATAAAACCAATGTTCTAATAAAATAATATTCTAATAAAATAGTTGGGATGGATACTGCACAGATAGGCATTATTTTCCTTAATAATTTCCTTACTTCCCTGGGAAACTCTGATGCTGGGAACCATATAAAGAGCAGCTCAGACTAGAGTTCTCCAGAGAGGAAAGGAGCTGAGTTAGAGGATGCTGGGACAACCTGCTTGTTCTCACCTACTGTTCCTGCCTTAACTGCTGAACTGGTGAGGCATGACCAAGCAGGCCCTCCAGGATAAATGGTCTCTTTTCATGACAATAAAAAGAGATAAGCCCACCTTCTTAATACTCTGTAGGAAAGGGAGCTAGTCAATATAGGTCAGGGGATCATGATTATGATAATTAACATTTCTACAACTGGTCTCAAAGCTCCTTTCCTGCACACTATCATTTCAGCCTCTTGGTAACCCTGGCGAGCTATCATTAGGTCCCTTTTACAGATGAGGAAACAGAGAGGGAGTAACATCTGTCCCTCTGGCCAGACTCTCTGCTAGGCCTGTTCAAGCATCATCTCATTTAGTCATCACAACAATTGTGTGAGGAATGTACTACTATTTTCTGCACCTTACAGATGAGGAAATAGAGTTCCAACCCACCAGCCACTCAATGGAAGAAAGATGGGGCAGTCTGGTTCCGTAAAGATTTACAGCCCTGGAAACCTGGTGGGGGTTGCTATGAGTCAGAATCGACTTAATGACAGTGAGTTTGGTTTGAGAGATTCGTGTTCTGGCCCTATTGCCCCTTTGGCCTCTGTTCTTTGGGTCAATCCCTGGAAGACTACTGACCCTATATGAAAAGGGAGACTGAGGACAAAGGAGGTTTCTGTGGCAAGGAAGTGACTGCATAGGGTTCTTCGGGCTTCCATCTTTAGAGGACTGGATCTCTGTACTGTTTCTCTGCTCCCTTCTGTAAATGGGCACACTCAGGCAAGGCAGTCAAAGGAGGTGCTGTGTCCAAGCTCCACTGCATCTCTTCAATGCAAATTCAGATCCTCTTCTTCCCAGTTCTGAAGCAAAGACCTCCTTGGCTCCAGCCCCAGTAATCAAATACCTCTTCTTACATATCCTCAGACGTGTCTGAGAGGATGAGAAAAGAGATCAATCAGTTTGACAAGGCTCATTGGCCACATCTACTCAAAACTCACTGCCATCAAGCGGGTTCTGACTCATAGAACCCTTCTTTGGGTTTCTGAGGTGGCATCTCTATGGAAGTAGTTTGCCCAGTCTTCCTTCCAAGGAATGGCTGGTGGGTTGGAGTGACTGGTGGGTCTGAACAGCCAGTCTTCTGGTTAACAGTCAAACACACTACAAGTGCACTATGCCACCAGAGCTCCTCATTGCTACATGGGGTTATGGAATGGGGTGGGGTGACCCCACCCCTGGAGCCCAGGCCCTTTTGACACAAGCACATGAAATGTCCAGGTGCTCTAGGACACTTTTCATTTCTGACTAATGTGCAGAACCAGACACCCATGTTCAGGGGGGCAATGCCGTTTCCCAGGAGATGGTAGCGATAATAGGGAGAAGAAAAGAGGGAGAGAGGGGAAGAGGGACAGGGTCAGTTGTAGGAAGTCCAGCCAGATCAGATAGTACCTGCTCTCACCCTTCACACAGCCTCACGCTGCTCCTGCCTGTGGGGAGAGAGATCCCTATCTTCCAGATGTGGCACATCTCTCAGGTCAGCTCCACATCTATAGTGGGAGAGTTCTGGGAAGGTGAGAGGCCAAGGGGACGGGACTCTGTTCAAGGATGGGGAACTGAGTGTGTGGCCAGTAAAGGACGGGAAAATGAGAGGATGGCTTCTGTCCTGTCCTTAGAGGGACAGTTTGTATGGTATGTGTTTGGAGCCACAGCAGAAAAGGGGATACAGGGTAAATGCTAGGGAAAAACTTCCTGCAGGGCAGGAAGAGTCCAATCACAAGAAAAATCTGGGCACAAAAGAAGAATAGTTGCAGCTCTGCCCTCCACCTTGTGGAGGTGGAAGACTGCACAAAAAATGTCCTGGGGAGGAAGAGCTGGCTCTCTCCTGCCCTCCATCAAAGTGACTCAGCCTTTGTTTGTTGAGTTAGCCCTACAGACCTCTGCCCTGACATCAGCCATGGTAACAGAAAGTGATACAAAGTACTTTCACAATCCTTATTACATTGAATTCTTCTGAACCCGTTTTGGAGGCAAGGAAATTAAGGCCCAAACAAGGTAAGGGACCTGCTCAGGGTGAGATGGCAAAAGGGTGGTGGAACCTGAAGTGAAGGTGAGGTGAAGGGTTCCTCCCACGACAGTCTTCAAGCCCAAAGTACCTGCACCCATCCTCTCTGTTTTCCCACCCACCCTTTAGCTACCCACCTTCCCAGAGCAAGGCGCCTGTCTGCTCTGCAGTTTCTGTATCTCCAACTCTCCCAGTTGGTAAACAAAGATGCTACTACCTAGATCTGTGCTAAGACTAGTGGATAAGGACATGGGCTCTGGAGCCAGGCTTCTGGGTTCTTCCCTGACCATTCATATATGGTCCCCACCATTGGGGCCCCATATCTCTGCTTTATTTTTCTTCATAAACCACCAGTGTATTCCACATTTGTTTTTTATTGTCTGTTTCCCCTACTAGATTGTCACCTCTATGGAGCACAGACTGCATCTATTTTGTTTATGGCTGTATCTACCAATGCCTGGTATAACCCCAAAGCCAGACTGGTTGTTGTCAACTCAATTCTGACTCATGGAAACCTCATGTGTGTCAGACTAGAACTGTTCTCCATAGGGTTTTTAATGGCTAGTTTTTAGAAAACTGATCATCAGGGTTTTCTTCTAAGACACCTCTGGGTGGACTGAACCTGCAATCTTTTGGTTAGCAACTTAGTGCATGAACCACTGCATAACCCAGGGGTTGCAATGTCCAGTATAACTCACCCAAACCAAATCCACTGCCACTGAGTTGGTTCTGACTCATAGTGACCCCACAGGACAGAATAGAACTGCTACATAGGGTTTCTAAGGCTGTAATCTTTACAAAATCAGACTGCCATATCTTTCTCCCAAAGAGCAGCTGGTGGGTTCAAACTGCTGAACTTTTGGTTAGCAGCTGAGCACTTTAGCCATTGCACCACCAGGGCCCTAAATACCTAGTAAATGAAAAAAACAAACCCACTGCCACCGACTCAACTCCGACTCACAGTGACCCCTGTGATGCCTGGGATGGATACCTCTAAACACCTGTATTTATCATGCTTGTAAAGTGAAGGATCAAAGAAAAAGGGAAGGCCCTCAACAAGATGGATTGACATAGTGGCTGCAACAATGGGTTCAGGTACAGCAAGGATCGTGAAGCTGGCACAGGACTGGGCAGTGTTTTGTTCTGCTGTACATAGGGTCACTATGAGTCAGATATGACTCGATGACACCTAACAATAAATACCTGTATGAACATTGAATGGGTCTTAGCTTGCCACTTTCCAGTTATGTGACCTTGGGTAAGTTACCAACTTCTCAGCATTTGTTGAGCCCTTACTATTTATTCCATGAGTTTTTTTTTATATAAACTCATTTAAGGTCCACAGCAACTCTCTGAAGTAGTTGCTATTATTTTCCATCATTGACAGATGAGGAAGATGAGGACTAGAGAGTGAAATGACCTGGTTAAGGTAGATGGCTAGGGGCAGAGCTGGGATATCAAAGGCAGATATAGGTGCTTGACCTAGATCTGAATTAATTGCTGGTCCAGGCTGTTCCCCACTTCTGCTGTGAGACTATCCTTTGTTTTCCACACCCCCACACTCCCCATAATTCCTTGCCTATAAAACAGGTTTAATCACAACTCTCCCTCCCTTCCTTCCTCCATTGCTCACTCCCATCACCCACATTGGGTTGTCTCTTCAAGGAGATGACGGGACAAGTAAAATTTGGGTGCTGGGGGCTGAGGGTGAAGTCCAGATCTCACTGAAGTCTTCTTCAGAGGCCTCTTCCCTTTCCCACACTCTTCTAGTCTTGACCTCTCTTTCTGTGAAATGAGGAGGGGGACTCTCAGGCTTAGGGATGGGGGGAGAGAATAGGGAAACCATATGAAGGGATTTCCATTTCTGGAAACACCTAACAGCTAAAAACCACTCAAATTGCTGGATAGAATTTAAAAGTCTCTTTTGAGGCATTGAAGTGGTGTCAAGGTAATAAGGAATGAGTAGGTCAAAATCTGAAGGGGAAGCAGAAGCCAGGAGGTGAGCAGGGCACCAGGACCACTTGTGCCCTGAGGGCACTGGGAAAACCAAGGCATCTGTCTTTCAGTGTTGATGGTTCTCAGAGTAGGGTGAGCCCTGGGCTCACCTGAAAAAGGGAGACAAGCAGGAGATCACCCTTAATGCTAGAACCTCATAGGGCTACACATTTAAACTAAATGCCAGAGGAAACCCTACTCCACCCCCATGGGACTGCAAGGAAAATTGCCTTGGTGCCAAACAGAGCAGGGGAGGAAAGAAAAACAGCCCTTACAGAACTCCAGACACACATCAGCCCAGATTCACTCATTTCACTTGGTGGGGCGGGGGAGGGCAAAAACTCAAGGCCATACTTCTAGAAGGGCCCTCACTTAAGTTCCACAGCAACTCTCTGAAGTAGTTGCTATTATTTTCCATCATTGACAGATGAGGAAGATGAGGCCTAGAGAGTGATATGACACATCTTCACCCCAGGCCTCAAAGAAATCCCACAAATATTTTGCTCAAAATAAATTATGAGCAGTTAACAGCTAAAAATAACTTACCACAGAAGAAGTGATCTAGGGCTTAGGCAGGGTGGTATCTCATAGGTCTGAGCTTTCCCATGTGTAAGATGAGACCTGCTCTCGAAGGTCCCCTCTGGCAAGAGGATTCTCTGGAGGGCCACCTCAGTGAGATAAAGTGTGTCCCCACTTTGTATTCTGAGGGTGTCTTCTTAGAGATGAGCTAGGGGGATGAGTGTATGGACCAGCCCAACCTATGTCCTCCAAAGCACACTAGAAGGAAATGGGCAGGAGGCTGCACCCAGCTACCCATTCTGGAAGAGGGCAGAGAGAGAACGAATGGTGGGAGGTGGTGTCTGATGCCCCACAGTGGGCCTTTGATGTGTGTGTGAATAGGTGGGTGGATGCGGCTGTAACAGAGGCTGTGAAGAAGGAAGCAGGGAGTCCTTGGGGCATCGCCAGTGTTGACCTAGTTGGGCCCCCCATAATTGCTCCCTTCCTCCCTTGGTAAACTACAAATAGGGATGCCGTCTCTTTAGGCTCCTGTAGCTGAAACACCAACCCAGTGGTGAGTACTAGCTGCTTGGGTCTTGCCTTGGATAAGGTGTTGGGGAAATTCAGAGGGCCTCCATTAGTCTGCCTGTCTCCTGGCTCAAAGTCTGGGCATAGGGGCAGAAGGATGACCATAGCAGGGATTGATGGAGTGAGGGAAGTCAGATATGGCAGACTCAGGGGTTCCCTTGGGAAGTGAAAGGCTGTTGGGAAGTTCTGGCTAGGATGTGTGCAGAGCTGCGACCTGGTTGTTGGTGGGGGCAATGTGCTAGAAATTTGGCGTTACCCTCAGTTAGCTTCCTCTCCCTCTTCTTTCTTTGCTTCATTCCTGAGGACAGATTGAGACAGGCCTGGGCTACACAGGGAAGAGAGTATTTCCACTCAGTCTCCAGACACCCAGTTTCAGGAACAGCAAGAGTGGTGGTGCTAGGCAGTCTGGTGGGAGCCCAGAAGGGCATGCTGAGCACCTCTGAGCTTCCCTTAGTCCCTAGGATCATCGTTCCTTTCTCTCTGGGGCTCCTGGACTCCCAGTTGCAATCTCGGGCTGTCACAGAGTTAGAGCCTGGGCAGTTTTTGGCACTACCCTCACCTCCCTGTCACCGACCATCCATGCTGGCTGTTTGTTCCATGGGGCCGACAGTGAGGGAATCATGGAGAAAGCTTTGGTCTTTGCTGCTCTGCTTTGCAGGGTCCCTGGGGGGAGCCAGGAGTGAGTCATCAGGCTCACATGGAAATAACTCTTGCCTTCCTGCTGCCTTAGGGTTTCCCCTAGCTGGAGGCCTCCTCCCAGAAGGATGGTGGGAAGAGGCAGTGGAATTGGGGGAAGATGGGCAAATCCAGGAAGGGGCTTCCCCTCCAACTGAATGGGGCCTTCTATCTTAAGATCCCTGGGTCAGGGAGAAGGCCTCAGAATGGATAGATCAGGGTTTGGTAAATGCTGGAGCTGGACATCTGGGTCATATCTCTGACCATGCATGTGTATCTTGTTTTACAGATAAGGCACTTGAGATCCAGATAGGATAAATGGCCTATTATCACAGTTAGAGAGGCAGAGAGGATTTGCATGCAGCTTCCTTGAGTTGGAGGGAGGAGGGACCCTTAGGAGAGTGATGGTAAGGCAGCAGGGGCTCACTCAGACTTGACTCTCTTGCTACTGCTTCTCCAAGAGCCTGAGGACAAAGCAGTGCTGGGTGAGGGTCTCCATATGCAAGTTCTTAGGAAGAAACTCTGGGGTCCTGAGGGAGAAGACTTCTATGCCATTGGCTGCGTCTCATGGGGTGGTACGAAGTGGGACTGGGCCCCTCCTGGATGTTGGGGACTGAGAAAAAATGGGAGAGAATCAGAGAGTTCTCGGGGACCACCCAGGTGGGTGGAAGGGTGGGGGAGACATTCTGTCCTTGAGGGGTTTTCAGTGAAATGAGGGAAATGAGACTTCCATCCAGGAAAATAACACTCAGGGGGAACAGTGAGATAAATTAGGAGGGGCTGGTCAGAGAAGATTAAGATGGTCCCGGAGCAGACTCTGGGGAACATGGAGGGCACTTTGAGCAGGGAGGCTGGCCTGGACCTTTGCCATGAGTCACACTCTTGTTCTATGACAGTGAGGATGGCTAGACCCCTGGAGCAGGCAGTGGCTGTCATCGTGTGTACCTTCCAGGAGTATGCGGGACGCTGCGGGGACAAGTACAAGCTCTGTCAGTCAGAGCTGAAAGAGCTGCTACAGAAGGAGATGTCCAACTGGACCCCGGTGAGCATTCTGAGCACCCCCCAACCCAGCTGGGAGATATTGCTTAGACTTAATAAGGAGAGACTCTGGGACAAGCACGAACAAAGGACAGCAGGAGGGGTGGAAGCTACAGTGCATGGAGTTGACAAGGAGGGGACTGACATGGCAGAAACCTCAGTTTCCTCATCTGTAAAATGGGAAGATAATCATCACACTTGCTACCTGTATGGTTGTTGGAAGGATTGAGTAATCGCATCATGAGGGATGTCTGGCACATAGTAGCAAATAGTAGGTGCTCAATGAATGATCTGAGAAGGAGGATTTGGGAAGGGAATTGAAATAGATGCATTATCAGAACAGGTAGGCTGAGGCTGAAGGGGTGGGTTGGGATGGGGTGAGACCAATTAGGAGGGGCAGGAGGAAAGGAGTGTGTGAAGCTGTTTGATCCTCCTCAGCTTGCTCTTCTGACCCCTCCCTTGCACAGACTGAGTTTCGGGAGTGTGACTACAATAAATTCATGACTGTTCTGGACACCAACAAGGATTGTGAGGTGGACTTTGCAGAATTCGTGCGCTCTCTTGCCTGCCTCTGCCTCTACTGCCACGAGTACTTCAAGGATTGTCCCCTAGAGTCTCCCTGCTCCCAGTAGCTGCTGCTTCCAGAGGGATGGGCTGGCCTGGAACAGCAGGGTCTGCTCCATCTGTCCCTGAAGTAGACCTGGGCAGGTCATCATATCTTTCCCTGCCCTTTCCCTTGTACCCCTCTCAATGTGGAGTTCCCCAGATTCACCCTGATGTTGACCCATTTTGCCCAGGAAGCCCAGAGACATAGGAGAGGACCTTCCCAAGGATGCACAGCTGATGAGGAGTAGTGCTGCAACTGGCTCCATCCTGCCCTCTGAGGCCTACACCTCCTACCAGGGCCTGTGGTCCAGGATGGGAAGAGGTGGGGGTCTGTTCTGAGGAAGTTATGGCCCAACAGAGTGTGGACACATGAGACCCTGGATGGAAAAGAGTCTATTAACTCCTAATAAAAAACTGGCATCAGCTGAGCTTGGTTTGGTTCTTCTGAGAGGACTTGCTGGACTTGGGACAGAGTTCTGTTGAGATCTTTTTTTCCCCTATTTTCTGGTCTTTTCCACTGGAGAAAAGGAGGCTAAGGGGAGGATCCCTGAGCTCCCAATGGACCCTGAGGGTAGTTTCTGACCTCACAGAAATGAAATGGGCTCAATGGTCTAGCAGGAGGGGTGGGATCACACACAGAACTTCAGTCCTGGGAACACCTGAGAGGCTCTTTCTCTCTCTGGATTTTTTGACAGAGAAACCCCCTTGGGCTGTCATGAAGGGTGGGACAGCAGCCTAAGTTTCCTTGGGGACCACAGAGCTGAACTCGGCCCAGTCCTCGTGACAGGATGTTCTGAGAAGGGTTGGGTTGTGTGTGGGGGTAGATGGGGTATTGGGAGGGGTGTTTATTCCCTGCCCTGGACTGTGGGAACTCAGAGGGCAGAAGTAATAGGATTAGGGGTGTCTGAGGTGTCTGCTCCTAGCCTTAGAGGGATGGCCTGATCTGGAGGGGAAAGGGATACTTTGAGGAGAGTCTCTCCTGAGGCCATAGCCACCTCTATCCCAAGCTCATACCCCACCCTAGGACCTCAACCTTAATACCTACTTGACTTCCCCATTTTGTACCATCTCACTTCTAGTTCTCCACCTCAACTTGAATTCTTCATTCCTGACACTTATTAAAACTCTCAACTCCCCCTCCTGACAGCCTATCCCAAACCTCCAGCACCATCACTGTCTTACCCAGGACCTTTCTCCACATACATTCTTGAGGCATTCCTAGAACCTCCTTTGGGTTAGCCCATTCCCCCTCCTGACCTCTGACTCCCTGACCCCCACCTCACTCAACCTGGCAGAGCCCCCTTTGTGGGGGGGGAAGAGGGAGCTGTCCCAGTACTGGGACCCTTGGTTTCTGAGCAGCCAACCACCCTTAGCTTTCCTACTGCCTGGTGGGACTATGCCCTCTCTGTCCCCTACATGCTAGGCACAGATGGCCCTTCCCTCCAGCTTTCTAAAACTTGGGGTGAGCTCTACACAATGGGTGGTGCCCACCCATGGAGGTCCCTGCCTGCACCCACTGTGCTCATCTGCCTACTGTCTGTGTCTGCTGAGAATGGGAAGCTCAGTTTTCAGGCTGGGCTTGTTGAAGGGGCTGTGGCACTTACCGCATCAACCCACAGTAAGGGTTGTCTCTGCTCTCCCCCATCCCCTGCCATGGGCAGGGCCTGGCCAGGGTATAAATAGGTCAGACCGCTGGGCTTCCCCCATTTTTCTCTCTCCCCGATCTTCTCTCTCTCCCCAGCGCTTCCTCTCTCTTGGTCTGGTAAGTTGTGGTCACCTGATGGCATGCAAGGGGTGTCAGGCCAAGGCTCTGGGACAGGAGAAGGGGAAGTGGGTGGGGGCCAGATGTGCTAAATGGATCCAGATGAGACATTCAAATGGAGGCTCTGGGGGTGGGATGTATGTGTTTGTGTGGGTGTAAGAGAGGTAAGCAAATACACAGCAAGAAGCGTGGAGGTGGCTGGACTTGAGTTGTCTGAGGGGTACTGAGAGGCTGAGGCAACATAGATTGTTGGCTGCAGTGTGTTCAGTGTGTGTGTGACAAAGTGTATGCACATTGGCTTGTGTTTGCTGGGTTGCACAAGACTGTGTACACACTCCAGCACGGTAAGCAAAGTGGAGGCAGAAAGCAACTGTGATGTCCTGTGAGCCCTGCAAGGAACTGTGTAGCCCTGGGCTTCCCCTCCTTGCCCCCAATCACTGTGCCACCACGTCCTGCCCCGCCCTATGCCAGGCACAAAGCGGCTGGTTTTTTTCCGCTGCAGGGCCCTGGGCAGGCTTCCATGGGCTGCACCCAGCTCTGGGAGCAAGAAGAATGGGCTGGGGCGGGGCAACTGTGGGCTGGCTGTGGGAGTGAATGGACTGAGTGAGCTGTGGAAAAAGTGCTGTTATTGAGGCACCGCCCGAGGGAGGCCCAGGAAGCTTTGTTTGAATCTCCAGAGCCAGTGCAGTGGGTTGTGCACATGTTCATCACTCAAAGTTTGTGTTTCTCACTCCACATGTCCACCTCCAACCCCAGGAGCTGAGCCCACCTTCCTGGGCTTCCCCAGCCATGGAAGCAGAGTCTTGCCAAGGAGTCCCTGAGGAATGGGGAGTGGGGTGGGGCACAGTGGGCACATAGTTGGGGGTGAGTTAGATAAGGGTGCCTTTGTGACTCCCCCCACCCCCAGATCCTGACTGCCACCATGGCACATCCCCTGGAGAAGTCCCTGGATGTGATGGTGTCCACATTCCACAAGTACTCAGGCAAGGAGGGTGACAAGTTCAAACTCAACAAGTCGGAGCTAAAGGAGCTGTTGACCAGGGAGCTTCCCAGCTTCTTGGGGGTGAGTGGGTGTCATCTGGGAGGATGCCCTCAAGAGGGGTTTCCACAGAGGAAGGCCAAAGCCCTGGGAGTCATGGGTCTTTTGTAGAACATTAGATTGGTATCTGTCATTGGAAGTGGGAGACAGGGCAGAAAGCTTGCATTTGAATGCCTAGGGTAAAAACACAGTGAACACTCTCCCTGACTTACCGGCCCCAGACAGGAAGCAGACTGAGAATGAACAGTGAGATGATGGGCCAGACCCTGTGTACTTATTATATAACCCAAATGGAGGGAAAACTGAAGCTCAACAAGGCCAAATAACTTCTCAAGTGCATAAAACTGAGATCTGAACAGAGACTGAGTCTTCCCACCACTTTAGTAATAGATAATGTTTGAGTTTCTATTTGTCCTGTGAATGTGAAGACTCAGTTATGGAGAAACTCATACCCTTAAAATCTTCCCCATTTGTATAAAACTTTATATGGTTTATATATTGTTTTCATTACCATTACATAATTGGAATATTTTTTTAATTTTAGTGAAAATACACATAGCAAAATATAGCCAATTCAACAACGTCTACATGTATAATTCAGTGACATTGATTACATTCTTCAAGTTGTGTGACCATTCTCGCTATCTTTTTCCAAAATATTCTACCACAATTAACGTTAACTCAATGCCCTCTATTATGTTATGTTATGTTATGTGCTGTTGAGTCGGACCCAACTCATAGCAACCCCTCCTTGGGTTTCCGAGGCAGTATCACTATGGAAGTAGCTTGCCCCATCTTCCTTCCGAGGACTGGCTGGTGGTTTGAACCGTCAGCCGTCTGGTTAGCAGTCAAATGCCTTAGGCACTATGCTACCAGAGCTCCCCAATGCCCTCTAAGCAAAACTAATTGGATTTTTAAAACAATGTTAGGAGAAGATGTTGTGGCCCGTTTTCAACTGATGGCACCCAGGTACACAGTGAACTCTTTTTCATCCAAAGCACACCCTTTCCTGCTGTAACCCTGATGGTTGGAGTTCCAAAGGTTGGCCTATGTAAACCTCTGGAGTTCTGGGCTAGAGGTGGAAACCTGGTTCTAGTCTTGGCTCTACCATCAGGCTTTAGTTTTCTACTCTAGCCTCTTCTCCCTCCAGAAAAGAAGAGATGAAGCTGCATTCCAGAAGTTGATGAGCAACTTGGACAGCAACAAGGACAATGAAGTGGACTTCCAGGAGTACTGCGTCTTCTTGTCCTGCATTGCCATGATGTGTAATGAATTCTTCGAAGGCTTCCCTGATAAGCAGCCCCGCAAGAAATGAATGCTCCTCATATGGGGTCAGGGGCTCTGTTGGCTGAGGTCTCTCCTGATCCTCCTCCAGACATGTGCATGATGCTGACCAAAATTCAATAAAGATTCTTGAAAACTATAAGGCTGCTGGTCTGAGAGACTCAGGGCTGAGGGAGAAGCCAGGGGTGGGGTGGTGGTGGGGAATGCTGACAGTTGGGCTGCAGTTTTGTAGGGAACAGACTGCTGAAGATGGGGGAGGAATGTGGGGTGACTGAGGGTGTATACTTATATATGGGAGGGGACAGAGTTGACTCTGGATGGGGCTGAAGCAAGGAAAGGGGTCACCAGAGACTTGGAATGCCTAGCTGTGGGATCTTAGCCAGCCCACTCTCCTTTCCCACCTCACTCCAAACTTGCCTCTGGCAGGACCTCTCACAAGCTGGGATGGATTTGAAGGTCACATCTGCTCCTGGTTGGGGTCTGGAAAAGAGGTTGGGTGTTCTGGGAGTAAGGAGTGGGGAAAGGGAATAATAGGGTTGAGTCATGGAGAGAGAGTAGTGAGGCCAGGGTGTGTGTGGGGGGTAGGTCTGCCCCAGAGCCAGAGTGGGCTGAGGAGGAGGGCTCGCTCTCAGGGCTGACATTCACAGTCCACTGACTTCCATCTAAGGAGTTCTAGTCTTAAGGCACTTGGCTGCTAACCAAAACGTTGGTGGATTGAATCCACCAGCTGCTCTGCATCTGTAAAGATTTACAGCCTTGGAAACCCAATGGAGGTTGGAATCCACTTGATGGCAGTGAGTTTGGTTTGAATTTTTTCCTCCAAACTACAGGGATGGATTAATAGTTTGCTGCTCATGGTTGGATCAAGGAGAGTGATATGGAGGGAGATAGGGCTATTTGCAGCAGCATGAGAATATGGCTATTCTCCAACTCATTGTCCCGTGGGATGAGATCTGTTACCAATTACACATCACGTGCTTCCAGAGAAGGACAAGAGGGCTTTGAAAGGAAGAGTGGAGAACGGTGGCTAGGGTGGGAGTGAGGGAGATGGTGGGGAAGTGACCATATTTTTTGAAAGAAAATTCTGGACATATGATTAAATAAATGACATTGAGATTTCTTTTTCACCCAGAAAATATCAGCATGATGTTGCTTTGCTTAGGATAAGTTAAAGATTGGTGAGTTCCAGTGTGTACTGGGCAAGATTGAGGTTAGATCTCAAGGATATACCTGGATGATATGGTAAACCTTGAAGGAACAGAAGAGTAGAGGTCAGGTTCACAGGCAGAGTTTTTGGTCCCCTTGACTTCTCAAGCTTTTCCTTCTTCCACTCATTACGCAGTGTTTTCTCCTAAGTTTCATAAGTGTGCAGTAGGTGACTCAGATGTTCCCTCAGAGTTTGGCCACAGAGATTTGGGTAGAACATTGGTCCAGGAAAAAGTTTGCCTCCTCTTCCTTCTGTCTCTTCTGCATCTCCTGTACCCGCCCCTCAGCTGGTCTGCCCATCTTCCATGGGACTGCCCTCCCCTGAGCCTCCTCCTGCATCACTCTCTACTTTGGAAAGTCCTGTTGCTTAGCAACAAGTCCTTGCTACCTTTCTAGCTCTGCCAGCTGGGGGTGAGAATACAGTGTGTGGGGGGGAGCAGTGGGGAGAATGCAGGCAGGCTAGGGTGATGCTAGGAGCTCTGGTAGAGTAACGCCTAAGGCACTTGACTGCTAACCAGAAGGCTGGTGGTTCAAACCCACCAGCCACTCCTTGGAAGGAAGGTTGGGCAATCTACTTCCCTAGTGATACCACCCTGGAAACCCAAGGAGGGGTCGCTATGAGTAGGGTCCGACTCGACGGCACATAACAACAACAACAACAACAGGGTGATGCTGCAGCAACCACTGGCTGCTAAGCCCTTAACTTGGTTATATTCTCATACTCCAACTTGTTGGTAGTAGAACCGTGTCTGAGTCTTTCCTGGGATGCAGGCAACTCTCTCTTCTCTCAACCTGATCCATGACTGCACCCCAAACCTGAACTCTACTCCATTGCCAGGTCCTAATCCTTCCCTGAATCCCCTCCCCAATTCCTGCTTCTCAGTTTTTCATTCCAAGGGTCTCCAATAATTCTTCCCTATGAACATCAATGAGGTTTAGAATAAATCATTTATTTAAAAACACCTTAAAAATCTTTGGCTCCGTACTAGCCAATGACCTTGACCAGGCCCTGGGCAGGAAATATCTTCCTTTACTGATCCCTATCTCTAACTACTGTGCTGTTGGGGTGGGTGGGAGTGTCCCAGTGTGGATAGTGATCTAAGGCATAGGAGATACCCTGTGTTCGACCCACACATCATCTGGGTTTTCTTTCCAAGCAGCCTGACTTCCTGTATTATGCCCAGTTGTCCTATCAGTGAGTTATGATTTTTGGGCTGGAAAATGTTTCTGGGACTGAAGATGTGTGTATCATGCCGAATTCAGTGTGCCTTCATCCTCTCTGTTTGTAAACAAGGAAGATAAGATAGGCAGAAGGGATTTCTCTTCACTTCCATCCCAGGAGGCTCTGACTTGGGCCTCCTCATGTCCCTGATCTCTTCTCATTGGCCTTTTCTTGTCCCTGGTTTCTTGAGGCCTGGAGCAAGAGAATAAAGGCAGAGAGTAGTGGGACGGGACCTGTTTCTGCTGCTAGGATTCTCTGGGCTTGCTCCTTCCTTTGGTGAGTTCTTCTCATCTCCCTGTTTATCAGGTGGTGCAAGCTTGGTAATGAGGTTAGAGGGTGACAAGCTGTGTGACCCTCCACAAAGGGAGGTCTGGCTTGATGAGTGGGTTTGTGCTCAGAGAGGAGTGGGCAGAGTATGTAGAATTGTAGAACTGTGGTTATCAGAACTTTCCTGAGAAATGCTCTGGGGGTGGAAGTGGGGATCAGAACCAGCCAGGATGTTCCTGCAGATATAGAGTCCCTTGCCTCTGACTGAGGTTCTGGCTGATTCTCCCTGAGGTGAGGAGAAGCTGAGGTTTCTAGGTGGTGGGAGGTAAATGACTGGTCTGGGTCAAGAATTGTGGATGGACTTTAGGCTAGGGGTGAGATCTAACAGCTTATTCCTTCGTGCTCAGGATCCTCCACAGGACTTACCTACAGCCCCCAAGTTCTTTAGGTGTTATCTTCTCCCTCCCCAAGGAAGTGGTTTTGAAGTCTGAGTCACAGGAGCTCAAGCTTCCTCTTCCCTTGGATGGAGGTGGCTGTGCTGGTGGAATTGAGGGCCTCAGTTAAGCCCAATACTGGATCCAAGTCTGAGAATGATCTTGGAGAAACCATAAGCCTATCCCCAGGCCTCTTGGCCAGCCCATATGTGTGCAGTTCTCTGGGCTCAAGATTGGAAACCAGTTGGGCAAGCCCAATAGCCTCTCCCTCGCTTCCTGCTGAGACCTTATCTCCCCATTACAGCTTCAGCCCCAGCCCCTTCCAACCCCTGGACTATCTTTTTGCCCTGTCCCTCACTTCTATAATGGGACACTCCCTAATATCAGGTCATTCAGGCACTAGGGCAAAGGAGGATGACTAGGGTGCTGATTGCCTCTGGAAACTGGTGCTCAAGCTCAATGGGGTGGAGAGAAAATCCTGAACTTTTATGTGCTCCACCATCTGTCACCAGTTCTTTTCAGGGAGGTCACTGTGTCATTCCTTGGCCCCTAGTCCCTTCTTTCAAACATCTCCTATGCAAGAGAGTCTGCAGTCTCCTTTGATAACTGGCCAGTTGCATTGCTCTGGCTGCCTTAGTCTTGTCATAGCCTGACTTGATGTATCTGAGTCCACTTGCTGCTGGACCTTGGTCTTAGCATAGGCTCTAGCCACTGGTCCTTTGAGGGAGGGTCTTACAGGTGGGCTGGTGATGGAGGGAAGCACTAGATCTGGTTTCCTGATGAATGTGATCTTTCCTTCACTCTCCAGAACTGCAAACTGTGATGGAGACTCCTCTTGAGAAGGCCCTGACTACCATGGTCACCACTTTCCACAAATATTCGGGGAGAGAGGGCAGCAAACTGACCTTGAGCAGGAGGGAACTAAAGGAGCTGATTAAGGAAGAGCTGTGTCTTGGGGAGGAGGTAAGTGACTGTCCCCTCACACCTTCACTCTAAAGTCTGGGTGATTTCTGTGGGCAGCCTGAGGGAGAGGAGACAAAAAAAAAAAAAAAAAAGAAAAAGAAAAAGGGAAACACTAATCCCACTGCCTGTAAGGCAGGAGGCCTAGCCTCTGTCTCCACAGGGATCCAGTTTGAAGATATACCCATTCCTGCCCTCAGGGTTCTCGAGTCTAAGGCAGAACAGAATGGCAGAAGGGTATGGAGAGAGACAGAGGAAGAGAGTGGACATCTTGGGCCAACATAGCTCTAAGTTTCTGTGCTAGAGATGGCTTAGGGTTTCACTGGGAAGGAGGAGGGGTTGTGTCTGGAGGGTGGGGCTACACCTGTGTGAGGGTTTAGGGAAAGAGAGCAAGGATTCTGGGGTGGTGGGGCCAGGCTGCTCAGTGGTTAACAGAACCTGTGATCATGGGGGATGAAGAGATGCATGGTGTCCAGGTTGAGTTGTGCATAGCCCAAGGGCAGGAACCTGTCTCAGTCTCCTCAGTGTTCCTAGAACATCCAGGGCTCTCAGATGGTGTTGACCTGGGATCCTAAGGAGACCAAAACCCACTGTCATCAAATTGACTCATAGTGATCCTATAGGACAGAGTAGAACTGCCTCACAGGGTTTCCAAGGCTGTAAATCTTTACAGAAGCAGACTACGTTGTCTTTCTCCAGTGGGTCGGCTGGTGGGTTCGAACCACCAGCTTTTTGGTTAGCAACTGAATGCTTTAACCACTCACCACCAGAGCTCCTTCCCAAAAGGATGTTGTTGTTGTTGTTATTTGCCATTGAATCAGCCCTGACTCATAGCGACCCCTCCTTGGGTTTCCGAGGCAGTATCACTACAGAAGTAGGAATGCCCAACCTTCCTTCTGAGGAGTGGCTGGTGGGTTTGAACCGCCAGCCTTCTGGTTAGCAGTCAAGTGCCTTAGGCACTATGCTACCAGAGCTCCTAAAAGGGATAGTCCTGCTAATTAGTGAACATAGGGCAGGAAAGCAACAGAACTGATTCTAACCAGATGGAGATGGTGGGAGGGAGGTGCTGACAGAGGGGGAGGACCATGAGGTAGACATATGATTATTATTATTTTTTTAAAATATTTTATTGCATTTTAGGTGAAAATTTACACAGCCAATTCTGTTCCCCTTTATCAATTTTTATACAGATTATTCCATGGCATTGGTTAGTTTTCCCAATGTGCCCATATTTTCTTAGTTCCACTCTGTTCCATTTCTGTTAATCTAGCTTTCCGGCCGCTCCTGCCATCTCGTCTTCTCTTCTGGGTAAATGTTGACTGTTGGGTCTCATTGTTGATGGTTTAAGGGAGCACATTACTCACAGCTGATAGTTTATTTTATGAGCCAATCTGTTATTTGCCTGAGAGATCACCTCCAGGAGTGGCTTTAGTTCCAGGTTCAAAGGGTGTCTTAGGAAGACAGTCTTGGGGGTTGCTTTCATCCCTGTTAGGAATTTGAATTTGGTTCTACATTTTTCTCCTGTTCCATCTGTGACCTCCTATTGGGTCCCTGGTCAGGATGGTCAGCAGTGGTTGTTGGGTACCATCTAATTCTTCTGATCTCAGGGTAGATGAGGCTATAGTTCCTTAGACATATTATTTTTAAAGTTAAGAAAATTGATAGTCAGATAATGTCTTAGTTACATAGTGCTGGTATAACACAAATACCACAAGTTAGTGGCTTTAAAGAATAGAATTAATTTTCTCACAGTTCTAGATGCTGAAAGTCCAAATCAGGGTCTCAGTCATGTTAATTTCTTTCCTTGTTAGTAGCCCTGTGTGTTCCTGGGTTCTTTGATGCTCCCCACATGGCATCTATCTTCTCCTGTGTACGTGAGTGGTTCTGTGTCTAATGTGCTCTTGTTATAACTCAAGAGTCATTAAATTCAAAACTCCCATATTTGAGTGCATCTAATTAACAGAACAAAGAAGATTCTATTTCCAAACAGGATTACATCTACAGGCAGAGGGGTTAGGATTCTAATGCACATTTTTCGGGGGACATGATTCAACCCATAACAGATACATCATTATATACAGTATTCAAGGACACTTGGGTAACGAGAGGCTGAGCTGGAATTCCAGGCCAAGCCTATGCATCACCCTCGCTTTTCCTTTTCACATTCAGCCTGGGGATCTCTCCCCACATCCTGAGTTTTGTAGACCTCTAGAGAGAAGCTCTCCAGAGTATGTTTCCATGGGCAGGGGACTAAAGCTAGTGTCTCCAGGCTTGCTCTCTGGTCTTCCTGCCAGATCTTTGCATCCTGGAGTTAATGAGGACAGTGGGAGGGGCCATGGGCCCAGGAGGGGTTCATTACAGGGTGCAGAGACCTGGGGAAGGACCTTGTTATAGCCAGAGCACAGGCTGGGGAAAAGATCACGTCACAGCGTGCTGTTTCCATCTCTATGTCCCGACATTCTGTCTCCTGTGGAAAACCTGAAGTTGAGGGCAAGATCTGCCTGTCTGTACTTTCTTCCTGTTCCACCTGAAGGCCCTGTATCCTGGTGGATAGGAAGGCAGGGGCCCAGAGGTACCACCTCCATACCAGCTCTCGTGCAAGTTCAGAGGGAGGGGTGGCTTCTTAGCTTCAATGCACTGTTCTCATGGAGAGATTTCTTGTCTGGGTCAATTCTCTTATGCCTTAAAAGGGGGACAAAATAAGTCAGAGACTAGGGTAATTTCCAGTGCCACATACCTAGTGCCATTTTTTATTAGATGCTGGTATAAAATCTGTATTATATCTTTGAATGGAGAAAGATATTGAAGGATAGGGTGGCTAGCTTTGCCTTCTTATTGTAATTTATTGAGAGTCAACTCACTGAGCCCTACTTGGTGCCAGTCCTGAGCTGGGTGTGGGCTATAGGGAAGACTCTGGGGTTGGGGTGCATGCAGTGCTGGTCACTTGCTTGGGGATCATTGATGAATGAGGCCATACAGTGGTTGGACTGGTCTGGGAGGGGTTGCTAAGCTATCCCTCCATTTGGACCCTTCCAGAAGATGAAGGAGAGCAGCATTGATGACTTGATGAAGAACCTGGATAAAAACAGCGACCAGGAGATCGACTTCAAGGAGTACTCGGTGTTCCTGACAACACTGTGCATGGCTTACAACGACTTCTTCCTGGAGGACAACAAATGACTGGGCTCCCTCTGCCCTACCTGTTGCCCCCATGTCCCTGGCCTCTGCTGCTCCACTCACAGACAAACCCTCTTTAGATCCTGCCCTCCTCTTCCTCCCAGATGGACACTGCTCCAGCATCCCCTTCCAGCAGAAGAAATAAAGATTTTCCATTCCAGGTGTTTGGAGATTGGTTGTGAAGGTGTCTTGTCCACCTTGGCTGGGAAGGGCCGGGCTTCTCCTTGAGTGGGGCTGAGCTGGCCTCTGGGGGTCTCCCACCTCATTTCCTATTCTTCTTGCGTGTGGAAATCACTGAGCTTGTCCTGGCTTAGTTTTGCTTCCTGCAAAACTGGGAAGTTGGGTCAGACTTCTGTTTGCCTCCCACAAATGCTGCAAAAATGCAGAGAGTGCTGAGAGGAAGTGCATGGAGAAAGAGGGCAATGGGGCTGGTTGGGGTGTGGTTCCTGGGGGCAGTGATGGGTAAGCCGGTCTGACTTCTCTGTAGCTCACACAAGGCCATCCTGGCAACACTGGCTAAAAGGGGAAATCTGGCCTGCCTACCATGTTAGCCCCTTTCCCTCTTAGCAGCCCCTCCCATCGTCTCTGGGATCCAGTGTGTCTTGCTCTCTCCCCACCTGCCACTATCAACTCTTTTCTCAGGAGAGGATCTGAGAAAACTATTTACTTGAGGGGAATAACCAGTGGGCTAGTTATTCAAAGGTTCAAAGGGCCTGGCTCAGGCGGGTGTGCACATTAATGGGCAAGAGGCTCTAAGGGTGGAGTTTCAGGCCTTAGGGGGAAGGGAGTAAGGGTGCTGGTAGGGATTGGTCGGTGGGGTATGAGTGCTTCTACACAGCCTTTAAATAAAATCCTGCGGATCAATGGCTGTGCCCTTCTCCCCCATCTAAGGTTGACTCTGAACACCCTCTGGGGGGCACCAGCTCCACTCTCCTCCCCCCTGCTGCCCCCACCCACACACTGGCGCTAGGCTTGGGGACACACACTCTCTGGCACTCAGACAGCTGAGGTAGAAGCACCATGAGACTGCCCTGGTCCCCTTGCCCTCCTCTGCTTCACCCCGTGTCATCACTGCAAACTGAGCTAGGACAAAGAGGTGAAGTTCTGGGTCACTTTGCTCATAGAGGTCTCCACTAGACGCCCCTATCCTTCTACAACCCGCTACTACCCACGTCCCAACCCGGAACCGCCCCAGGGCAGGAGGCGTGGAAAGTTGGGGGGAAGCGGGAGTGTGTGGTGTTGTGTAAGCCAGCCGCAAAGGGTGGGGCTGGCGCGGGGCGGGCCGGACGCGCGGGGTGGGCTTTTGCCGGGCCTGCCTCCGGGCCTGTGTCCGCTATAAGGCTAGCCTGGCTGCGACAACGCCCATCCCCTCCACCGCTCCCTTTGCGCGTTGCTGCATCCGTACGGTGAGTTCTCACCGGGCTGGCCCAGCCTCGGGCCAGGGGCCCAGGTACCCCTTTCCCAGGTTGGCCGCGGTGGGCTCTGGGGGCTGCAGACTGCGCTTGCATGGAAACTTGGCCCATCTGTGGAGGCCCTGAGGGACGGGAAGAGTCTGGAGCGGCGAGGAGTGCCAGGCTGGCCCTGGGCTAAGGCATTCGAATCAGGCCTCTCCCCTGAGTGTGCCCTTCTGGTGTGCGGGAGGGTGTGTCAGCGGGTGTGTCAGCGTCACTGTGTGTGGCCCTGTGAGGCTCTGCATGTGTGGCTGTGTGTGCAGTCCCCCTCTGCCCCTTCCTCCATCATATTCCCCAGCTTCCCCTGGAACCCCGGGAGGACAGGTCTCAGCTGTGCCCAAAGATACCGGTCCTGTTTGTTGCTTGGAATCCTTAAACTTCCTCTCCTCTTCTGTCTGGGACTCCTCAGGGCACTGATCTCTTGAGCCTAGGGTCTGTCCTCTTCTTCCCCCTCAAGCCCTAGGCTGCCTCCTTATGCTACCTGTCTATGGCCTGAGCCTCAGTGATTGACGTAGAGTGGTCAAAGGGAGTGAGTGTGAGCGTATGTGTGTGTGTATTGGAGACAGAACTCTTCGTGTGCATGGGGGAGTGAGAAAATCTTGTTGTACATGGCCTAGCCTCTTGGACACTGACCAGCTCCTCTGTCTCCAGCTCTGAAACCAGCCCTCAACCATGGCATGCCCCTTGGACCAGGCTATTGGCCTCCTTGTGTGCATCTTCCACAAATACTCTGGCAAAGAGGGTGACAAGAACAGCCTGAGCAAGAAAGAACTGAAGGAGCTGATCCAGAAGGAGCTTACCATTGGCTCCGTGAGTGGGCCTCCTCCCCAGATGCCTACCTCTTGCCCTTTAGAAACAGAATAAGGAGAGGGGGAGGTTCCAGGTGCATCCCATTCACATCTGTACACATTTTGGGCAACTGCCCCTGGTCCCTTCCTAAGGGTGGACCCACTCCCCTGAGGGGGTGGAGAATACTCTCAGGCTGGTATACACTCCCCCTAAGCTGAAACAAGGGAGCTCTGGTAGCATAGTGGCTAAGACACTTGCCTGCTAACCAGACGGCTGGTGGTTCAAACCCACCAGCCACTCCTCGGAAGGAAGGTTGGGCAATCCTACTTCCATAGTGACTGCCTCGGAAACCCAAGGAGGGGTCATTATGAGTTGGGTTTGACTCGACAGCACATAACAACAACAAGCAGAAACAAAAGGAGTTCTGGTGGCATAGTGCCTAAGGCATTTGACTGCTAACCAGAAGGTTGCTGGTTCAAACCCACCACCACTCTGGGGAAGGAAGACTGGGCAATCTACTTCTGTAAAGGTTTACAGCTTCGAAAACCCAATGGGGGGTCACTATGAGTTGGGTTTGACTGGATGGCAGTGGGTTTAGTTTTGATTTTGATTTTGAAGCAGGAGCTAGGAGAAATAAACCCAAGAAGACACTAAGGTGGGTCATTAGTGACTAGTGAGCATAAACCACTTGTATGAGAGAGCCTGGGAGGGGGGACTGTAGGGAGATAGATCCCCAGAGGGAAGGCATCTGAAAGGGAGAAATCCAGGGTTCTCACCACTATTCAGCTGGATTTTCCATTCTAACACTTTAGAAGCTGCAGGATGCCGAAATTGCAAGGCTAATGGATGACCTGGACCGGAACAAGGACCAGGAGGTGAACTTCCAGGAGTATGTCACCTTCCTGGGGGCCTTGGCTATGATCTACAATGAGGCCCTCAAGGGCTGAAAATAAATTGGGAAGGTGGAGACACCCTCCTGGGGGCCTGTGTGAGTCAAATCCAGTGGTGGGTAATTATACAATAAATATATGGTTTTTTTTTTTTTCTTTTTTGTCAAATCTACACCTGTGTCCTGGCTTTCCAATTATTTCTGCTTTCTCCTTCTGCATGATGCTAGTCAGAAGGTTTACTCACAGTCAACCTCTGAGGATGACTCCCAGGCAGGAGAATGGTGGGAGAATCCACAAGATGGTGGCCTCTCCCTGACAAGGCTGCTGCTAGCTCACAAGGTGAATTAGAAAAAGATGCCCCTTCTATGTGTAGCCATCTTAAGGAAAAGCACAAACAGTCCCCAGCAGAAAGGTCTGTGGCAAGCTTAGTGAAGGAAATGGTACCTGGGTGGGCTGTCATGGGGGTCAGGGTCCCTAGAAGTGTGACAGAGATACCTTCCAGCACTTTCTGGGAAGAGGTGAGTTTTACTCTGGGTGTGGTGAGAGGAGGAGGGCCAAATGGGCCCTGGGGTAGGGCTGGTCCACTTTCTCACCACAGTGAAGGAAGGGCAGGGAGGTACATCTGAGATACCCATGGCCTGGCCCCAGGAGCTTTGAGACCAATGAGGACACTGCACAACTGAGTTTATTCTGGTTGTCCATGTCCCAGCTGGAGGTAGAGGCAGCAGACATTAGGAGTCTGTCCCTGCACTCAAGGACAAACTGTTTTTTACTGGGGGGAGGTGGTCTGAGGTGCTGGCAGCTAGAGGAACATGTAATCATGGGGTGCTTACAAATGGGGCTGGGTGAGGGCCCCTGGAACTGGGCCAAACTCAGTTTCAAGTCTTTCAGTCAATATTGACCCAAACCGGCTGGGCAGCCTCAGCAAATGAATCATCCCAGTTAATTCCACTGCTTGGCCCTGGGTCCCCTCCACTGCCCCTCCCCCAGAAGATGACTAATTGTCTACTTTACTGTTCCTTGTCTGAATTAGTGTCTTCAGGCAAGAGGGAGAGTAAAGCAAAGGGGATAAATTTTGCTTCAGGGCCAAGAGGCATTTGCCTCAGCACTCCTCTCCTCTCCTGCCTCGTTGGAGCTGGGCAAGTTTCTCTCTAGGTTCTGGGAGAAGAGGTCTGGACTTGAGATGGAGATCACATCCTCTTCTCTGTGGCTTTCCTTAGGGCCCAACTTTGTAGAGTTAAGTCTCTTCCTCCTTCAGTACTGCTCGGAAGGAAGAGTGGGCAATCTACTTCCGTAGAGATACCGCCTTGGATACGCCCAAGGAGGGGTCGCTATGAGTTGCAACAGACTCCGTGGCAGTAACTTTTTTTTTTTTTTGGTTCTCCTTCCATGGGTAGGGAATGGAGAACAGTTCTAAGAGGGCTAGAAACTGCACCTAATCTGAGTCCCTCCCCTCCGGGCACCTCTTTTCCCCACCCTGCGGGAGAGTTGGAACTCCCTGCGAGCTTCCCCTCCGCACTGCCACGTCTAAGCCTCCACTCCTAGTAGCGCCTTCTGTAAAAGTACCCCCCCCCCCGTGGTCAACAGTTTGGGGCGAGGAGCGAGCGCCCTCGTGTGGGCACAAAACAGGGCGCTGTGGGAAGACTCATGGTTGGTTTCCTTGAGTCTCTGGGGGTGGGCTCATGGTACAGGTATTGGTGGTGGGGCTCCAGCCTGGATGTCAGAGAGTCTATGTAGAGGGAGACAAAACTGGGCGCCTCAGTGAATGCCAGGGTAAAGGAATCGTTTGATTTCCTGCAAGGATCTTAAAATAAAGGAACCCAACTTCATCGGAGACATCTACTATGAGCAAGTCAACGAAAGACAAATAGAATTTTATTGCAAAGACAAATAGACTCTGAACCCTGCCCCCCGCCCCCAACCCTATTTTCAGGGGCTAGAAGACCTATGCACCAATCAGTGCTACTACACTCGGCAAAGGATGAGGAGTTGCTTCAGGGGGTGAAGACCCACTCTTGCGAGGGTGGAAGCATTTACTTCCCTGTTCCAGAGTCTTCTCACTTGAATGGGGATAATAACATTCTATACGTAAATCTTTTGAGGGTCACTGAGACAATGGATATTGTCCAGAGGCTCGGGTAGGTGGGCAGGCCAGTGACTGAAGAGAAACCACAAAAGTGCACAGTCCATCTGCTAAATAAACAGGCCTGTCTTCTTCAGCTTCTTCCTGGTCGTGGAGGACAAAAGGAACATGGATTTTAAAAAAAGAAGCAAAAAAACAAATAGTAAATCTTGTGTTTGGTTGGGGAGCTTTTTTTTTTTTTCTTTCTTCTTTTTGGTTGGGGAAGGAGTAATCTGGTTGTAACCGGTGGGTGCAGCATTCAAAGAGTGGAATTGAGAGGTCCACAGACTAGTCATTTTGATTGCATTTGCCTTGAGTGGATTTAAAGTAGGAACTGAATCCCTTGGGCTTACTCTGTTGAGGAGTGGTCTGGGCTTAGGGGAGGAGAGACTCAGATGTGAGCTGGGGCCTTCCTGCCCTATCCGGAGAAGTCCAGTTTACCAGAAGGTTAGGCAGTAGGAGTGGCTCAGGTGTTCGTGTTCCCCCTAAACCCCTTAACTGAGGCTCAATCTGGGAAGCAAGTTCTACACCCAACGCCCTCCCTACGTAATTGACATTAATCCTAAAATCTAGTCACCCTTACATATATAGCAGCACCACAGCCAATTCTGTAAACTGGGGAGGGGCCCAGCAAGAAGGAGGGAATTTAAGACTCAAGTCACTGTTCTGTACCAAACAAATCTGGAATTGCCAAGAACAATGCCATCACCTTACATTTGTATAACATCTTTTATTTGTACAAGGCACTTTCATATCCATTGTCTCTTTTGATCGTCAGAAGAGTTATGTGTCCTATGTATTAAACCCATTCATCCTCATTCACCAAGTGAGAAGGCTGCAACAGGGAAGTAAGTGCCTCTACTCAGGTACAAAATAGGAGCTGTCATCAGAACCAACCACTTCTGATTCCAGCACTCTACTGTTGAATAACAGTTCATTAGTGCTTATCTCATTAAGACATGCTTTGGGCATTTCTTCATTGTGTTCTTTTAAGTACTTTAATTAACTATTGAGAATATGCAAAATTCTCTATAGAACACATCCAGGATATAAGAATAGCAACACAAAACTTGGTCAGTTTAAGAAAGAGCCATTGCCATTACTTCTCAATCCTCTGGGCCGTCTTCCCAATCCCACTCCATTTCCTTCCCTCTGCATGGAACTACGGCATAGCCATTATATTTATCATTTCCTTGCTTTTCTTGATGATTTTTACCACATATATTTTGATCTCTAAACAGTATGTGATTTTAAATCATTGTGAACTTTGCATAAATGGAATAATGAATTCATGGGAGTACTGTTTGTAATGGGAGAAAAATCAAGGTAACCCAAAAAGACCATTAACAGTAGATAGGATAAGTAAATTACGATAGTCTTGTGATGAACTATTATATAGCAATAAACATTAATGAATTAGAGTTAACTTGGATGAACCTCAAAAATATAATGTAATTAAAATTAGCATTCTTTCCTTTGTTTATACTGTGCTTGAATATTATTTAGGAAATTCTTCTCTCCTCCACGGTAATAAAGATACTTTCCTATGTTGTTTTCTAAAAACATTTTTATAGTTAGCTCTTTATGTAAGTTTTTAAGGCACATGAAATTGATCTTTTTTATAGCATGATGTAAAGGTAAACTTTAATTGTTTGCTACATAGATAAACAATCATTTAAGAAAAATGTGCTGAAACGTCCATCATTCCGCAATGTATAATAAATATACGTGTGGCTTTGTTATTGGGTTCTCCTTTCTGTTCCACTGAGTGAATGATCTATTCCTATGTTAATACTACGCTGTCTTAATTGCTGTATTTTAATAAAAAATTTTGATGTTTAGTAAAGCAAATATTCTATCTGGCTCTTCTTTTTCAAGGATATCTTGGCTATTCTTGGCTCCCTACTTTAAAATATACTTTTTAGAGTAAAACCAAAAAAACCAAACACACTGCCATCAAGTCGGTTCTGACTCATAGCAAGTTTTCCCAGGCTGTAAATCTTTATAGAAGTAGATCACCCCATCTTTCTTCCATGGAGTGACTGGTGGGTTTGAACTGCTGACTTTTCGGTTAGCACCCAAATGCCTTATCCACTACACCACCAGAGCTCCTTATACTTTTTAGAGTGAGCTTGTCAAATTCCATAAAACAGCTTGGCATTTTGATTGGCATTACACTGATCCTATCTATAGACAAACTTGTGGAGAATATTGAAACTTCCAGTTTGATGAATATGATTTCTCTCTCCATTTATTGAAACCTTCTTTAATGTCTTTGAATAACATATCATTTTTACCATTTAAGTTCTTAATTGACAACTTTTTGACATTGTTGCAAATGGCATGTTTTTTAAAAAAACATTTTCTGATTGTTATTGATATAGAAATGTAGTTGAGTTTAGCATTAATTTTATATCAAAAACTTTGTTAATCTTACTGTTTCTAATAATTTAGATTCTCTTGGATTTTCTTCAGAGCCAATTATATCAATCTGCTAATAATTATAAAGTTTTAATTTTTCATATTTATGCCTTTTATTAATTTTTCTTGCCTGATTGCACTGGTAAGGACCTCTAATACATTGTTGAATAGAAGTGATAGTGGGTACTCCTATCTTGTTGCTGATCTTAAAAGGAATGCTTTCAATGTTTCACCATTAAATATGATGTTTGCCATAGGGTTTTATTTGTAGAAATTCTTTTATTAGACCAATGAATTCTCTTTAGTCTCAGCTTTCTGAGTTTTATTTTAAAACCATGAATTGATATTGAATTTTATCAACATTTTTCTCCACATAGTAAAGTGATTGTTCAAATTTTCTTCTTTAATATGTTAATGAAATGAATTGTTGTTGTTATGTGCCATCGAATCAGACCATAGCGACTATCACTACAGAAGTAGATTGCCCAAGCTTCCTTCCGAGGAGTGGCTGGTGGATTTGAACAGCCAGCCTTCTGGTTAGCAGTCAAGTGCCTTAGGAACTATGCTACCAGAGCTCCTAATGAAATGAATTACATATCTTTATTTTCTAATATTAAGCCAAGCTTATATTCCTTGTATAAACCCAACTTGGTTGTGATATGTGTAAGTTGTTATATATTGCTTGCATCTGTTTCTACTATATACATTGCTGTATTGGTTTACTAGTATTTTATTTCAGATTTTTACATTTATATTCTTTAGTAAGATTGGCTTGTAATTTTCCTTTCTCGTAGTGTCTTTGCCAGATTTGGATAAAAAGATTATTTTGGCCTCATAAATTAAGTTGAGGAAGGTTTTTACTTTCCTGTTTTGGAAAACACTGAAATTATTTGTTCTTTGTATGTTTCATAAATCTCATTGGTAAAACTTGGCAAGAATTATCTTTGTGTTAAGAGTTTAAACTACTGATTCAATTTTTAAAGTGGTTATTGGGCTTTACAGTTTATCTTTCTTTTTTTTTCTTTTCCCTAAGAATGTATTCATTTCATTTGTGTTTTAAAATTTATTGTTATCAAGGTATTTATTATATGCACTCTACCTATTTATTTGAAGCATTTGTAGTTATGCTTTCTTTTTTGGTTTCTAATATTATTCATTTGTGCCTTTCCTTTTTATTTTCCTTAAATAATATTGCCAGGGAATTGTCTTTTTTTGTTTCTTCTGGCTTTTTTGAGGAACGGACTTTGGATTTATTAATTCTATTATGCTTATCTTCTATTTCATCACATTCTGTTCTTTTATTTTCCTCCTTGAACTTTGAGTGATTTTGAGATGACTCACTAATTTTTAGACTTTTATGACTTTCCTCTAAGTACTGTTTTAGTCATCCCCATAAGTATTTGTTACGTGACTATATAATGTAATTTGACCAGTTCTAAATATTTTCTAATTTACATTATGATTTCCTGTCCTGCTATGAGTGTTTTTTAGAAGTCTCTACTTTAATATTCAAAAAACCATCTTTTCTTTTTTCTAGTTATTCCTTTGGTATTGGTTTTTAACTTAATTGCATTGTGGTCAGATAACAGGATATAAATGATATCAATCCAAGGAATTACATTGAAACGTCTCTGTTTTGTTCTAGCTTGTAGTCATTTTTTATGAGAGTTGTGTTCATGCTTCGGGAGAGTGTGTGTTTGCTAGTTCTCTATCTTCTTTTCTCTTATTGAGGATTTTTGTCTGCTCGATCTCTCAGTTACTGAAAGAAGTATGCTGAAATCTCCCACCAAGACTGTAACTTTATTAATTTCTTTTTATAATTCTGTCAATATTTGTTTTATATATTTTGAAGCTATATTATTGGGTGCAAACAAATTTAGAATATCCACCTTCTGAAAAATTTTTAATTAATACACAGTGACTATTTTTATCTCTAATAATATTTTTAATATTTATATTATTATATTTTTATATTATCCAGCTTTTGTTTAGATAATGTTTGCATGGTATATAGTTTTTCATTCTTCTACCATCAATCTTTCTGTATCCTTTTGCTTTAGACCTGTCTTCTGCAAATAGTACATAGATGGATTAAAAATATCTGGTGTGATAATTCTCTTTTAACCGGAACAATTAGTTCATTCATGTGCATTTTAATTTCAATAGTTGTAAATACAATTTCTGTATTGTTCTTTCGACGTCTTATTTTGTGTTTTCTATTTTCCACCTTTCCTATTTTCCCTTTTTTATCTTTATTGAATTTCTTGTAGATTGATTGAAGTAATTTTTTCCATTCCATTTTCTGTATTTATTAGTCTGAACGTTTATATTCTATCCCTATTCTTCTAGTGGTTGCCCTAAATGTGTTCATACACATATTGAATTCATTAAAGTATAAAGCAATTAAACGTTTTCCTCTTCTCCTGAACAAATAAAGACCTTACAATACTTTAATTCTGATTACCCCCTCTGGACTTACCCATTATTTTTGTCAAGTATCTTAGTAATTTTTCTTTGTTTGGCTCCACAAACCATCATCATTCTTATTTTATGGAGTTAATATATATTTATATCTGCCCACACATTTGGTACCCTTTTTCACTCAATTTTTCTTAAGTTTGAAGCTCATCCTTAAACATTTCCTTATGTTTTGTTTGCAAAATCTTTTAGGTTTAGTTTCAGTTTCTCTTTATTTTGCCCTTGTCCTTGAAATACATTTTTGTTGGGTTGACAGCTATTTTCTCATTGCTCATTTAAGTTACTATTCTACTTTTAAAGAAGTGTCTAAAAAAGTCTCTGTTCTGTTTTTGCTTTTGAGAAGTCAGCTGTCAGTCTAATTTTTACTCCTTCATAGTAATTTCTCTTTTCTCTCTAATTGCTTTTAAAATACAATCAACACCCATAAAAGAAGCAATCAAGAAATCAGACATCATATTGCATTGGGCAAACCTGCTGCAAAAGACTTCTTTAAAATGTTAAGAAACAAAGATGTCACTTTGAACACTAAGGTGTGCCTAACCCAAGCCATGGTATTTTCAATTGCCTCACATGTGTGTGAAAGCTGGACAATGAATAAGGAAGACCAAAGAAGACTTGATGCCTTGAATTGTAGTGTACTGAAAGTACCACGGACTGCCAGAAGAATGAGCAAATCTGTCCTGGAAGAAGTGCAGCCAGAATGCTTTGGAAGTGGAAATGGCCAGAGTTTGTCTCATCTACTTTATTCATATTGTCAGAAGGGACTTGTGGTAGTTAAATTTGCATGTCAACTTGGCTGGGCCTGGTTGAGTGGCTGGGCAGCTGGTGGTAATTATTCCCCATGATGAGACTGGCAATCAACTCCATGGTGAGATCTACCACAAGCAGCTGAGTAGCTGCCTTTGGGATGTGGTCAGCTTCCTGTATATAAGGAGAAGCTTTGAGAATAGTCTCTAGCCTATGGCACACTTGGACCCTGTATGTAGCCGTGTCGTTGCTCAGCGTCCTGCTATGCTCTGCCGACTTTGGGACTCACAATGGACTTGAATTAACGACCTGCCATGTGGTTTGGTAACATCAGGACTGTGCCCTTTTACTTGTCAACCTTGGGCTTGGCAGCCTCAGCAGCCAGCAGCTGTCTGAGTGAAGAAAAGCCTCTAGCTTCAGTGGGCTGGGAGCTGGAGGCAGAGCTGAAGCCTGACGCTGAGGGGCTTTCACCCATCCCCTAGAGTTTGGGACTGTGAACTTGGACTTAAAGCCTCCAAATTTTAAGAATAAACTCCCGTTTGTTTAAGCCATCCCATTTGTGGTATATTCTTGTCAGAGTGGTACTAGGGAACCAGAACAGGACCATTCCCTGGAGAAAGATATCATGGTTGGTAAAGTAGAGGGTCAGTGAAAAAGGGGAAGACCCTCAACAAGATGGTTTGACACAGTGGCTGCAACATTGTGCTCAAGCATAACAGGGATTGTGAGGCTGGTGCAGGACCAGGTAGTGTTTTGTGTAGTTGTACATAGGGTCTCTGTGAGTTGGAGCCGACTCAACAGCACCTAACAACAATAACTTTTTAATTTTTTAAAATTTTTTATTTTTGCAGTGTTTCCTCCCCTCCCCTGTCACCCCTGGTAACTAACAAAGTTTCCTTTCATATATAAACCTTTCCTTGACTTTTTATAATAATGAGCTAATACAATATTTGTCCTTCTGTGATTGACTTATTTCACTCAGCATGATGTCCTCCAAGTTCATGCACGTTGTGTGGTGTTTTGTGGATTCTACATTATTCTTTAACGTTGCATAGTATTCCATTGTGTATATGCCTAGTTTGGTTCTTCTGTCGATGGGCACCTAGGTTCCAACAACAATAACTTTTAAGATATTATTTTTACCTTTGGTTTTCTTGAAGTTCCATGGTTATGTATCAAGAGTTGGATTTATTTGTATTTAAATTACTTGGGGCTCATCAATATTTCTACATCTGTGAATTGGTATTTTCCTCGATTCTGGCAAGTTCTCATCATTATCTCTGTAAATATTCCCTTAGCTCTATTCTCTCCCTCTCTTTGCCTCTCTTCTCCGCCTGGAACTCTCTCCTCCATGTGTCTTAATCTCTCTTTTATGTTTCCCATCTTACTGTCTTTTGGTACTACCTTCTGGTTTACGAATCTCCTCTAGTTCACTAATTATCTCTTCAGCTGTATCTACTTTGTGGTTAAACACATTCATTGAGTTTTAAATTTTAGTTATTATATTTATATTATATTTCATTTCTATGTTTGGTTCTTCTTCAAATATACTTTGTGTTTTTATATACTATTGCTCCTTAATAATATTTTTACTTCCTTATTTTATTGTTAAACATATTACACATAGTTGTTTTGTATTCTGTCACTAATTGTGGTGCACTGAATTACTTAATATAGCCATAGTCTTCCATAAATCCTAGCCTCTGTGACTGTGGTTATGATCTCATTTTGGAGTGAGTGGTCTATTATGTTAATGAGGCAGGATTAGGATGGGATGTATCTTGAGTCACCTTACTAGAGGATGTGACTCAGGTCACCACCCTTAGTTTCCTTGAGGGTATAGTCCACATTCAGTGCATATTAATGCTCTGGAAACGTTCTCTCTCTTACTCTGCATCCTGCATTGGTTTGTCATCATTTGGGATGATTCTTGGGATTTGAGTCAGCTGCCAATCATCTGACCTGACAATTTGGGGTTTGTTAGCCAGTGCACCCACATGGATAAGGAGAATCCTCCAGACTGACTCCTGACTCATGAATTTGGGACTTTCTAGCTCTGGTAGCATAGTGCCTAAGGCACTTGACTGCTAACCAGAAGGAAGGAAGATGGGGCAATCTACTTCCGTAGTGATACTGCCTCGGCAACCCAAGGAAGGGTCGCTCTGAGTCGGGTCCGACTCCACGGCACATAACAACAACAACAGTCAACACAACTGTGTGAGCATTTCCTTGGTAGTTTGTGAGTTCTGAGGGGAGGAGGAATAGTCGATGTTAGAGGTGATGGAGTAGTACAACAATTTGGAAAAGTGGGACATATGAGACATATTTAACCTCCACCTCATAGAGACCAGTCTTGTGCTGAACCTTCTAAAAGAAATTATTTGTGCCCTAATGTTTTATATTGGAGTCTTTTAGGGGCTAATTCTGATCTCTGCTTCTTCTGACTCTTGCTTTTGGTGCTTGGTTCCTTATGTGTTTTGTGATTTTTAATTGTGGGCTAGTATTTCTGGAAACTGTATATGTGGAAATTTTTTGAGGCCTCAAAATGTTGAACCTGGGTTATTCTAGAGGAGATTTGCATTTGTTTCCACCAAGTGCCTAGGGATACTCCCTACTAGGGCCACTTAAAACAAAATTAGTGATTTGAAGATTTTTTGAGCCAGCCTTGTGTTGTGAATTATAGATGCATAGCTAAGAGATGACTGACTTGTGCTCAAATTATTAGGGAGTGTTTTTTTCTCTTCCACTCAGCACTCAGATTTTAAAAAAGAAATTCTCCTTGAGTCTTTAGATGGGTAGATTCATTTCATATTCACCTTTGCTGTACATATATGGCTTTAATATCAACTTTGTGTATGTGTGTGTATGTTAAAACATTATATTACAGAAGCTACAACATAAGTTAATACTGTGTGTGTCTCTGTTGCTTCCAGTAAACTTATTACCTAGAGAAGGTCTTGGGTTTTGTTTTCTGTTATTTCACCCTGAGAAGTCAACTTTGGCAAATGCCTGTAAGGCAAAAGACAGCTTCAACGCTCCTCTTGTTTCTCTAGATTCCTGTTTTTATTTAGATTTGGCCTCTGAATATTTCTTACTAATTTGTTTGTTCACCCTTTAAAAAGAGGGTTTTATATTTTATGCAGCATTTTGAGTTGTTTCTGGCTGGCTGTAGTGCCTATTCTGCCATTATTTATTCTTTCATTCCACAAATATGTATGTACTCAGAGTGTGTCTTCTGTGTTCCAGAAACTCTTTTGTTGCTGGAGCTGCCATGATGGATGAAATTCACTTTCTCCACTTGGGGAATTTGCTGCCTCCAGCAATCAGAAGAAGCCATTTCAGTTTACTTAGATACTTGGTTTTATGCCGATGTCATAGCTGCAATAAGGTATCTCACGAAAAATAAATAGCCTCAATTTGAAAAATTGAAGCACTGTTGGCTACACTTTCTATATCATGATGCTAATTCAATTCCATAAATATGCAATTGTTTTTGTTGTGAAATTTGGCTAGTCAAAATCTGTATCTCTTGATGAGAATTTGTTGTTCTTGCAAACTAGTTGGAAGGTTTCTCACTTTTATATTTTAATTATTAGGTTCAACACTCACTGAAGCTCTTCATTTTGAAGATTTTTAATCAGGTTGGAAAATTATGCTCCTTAGTTTTGAGTGTGTATAGATATGACGGTTTTCTTCTCTCTCTCTCTCTTTTTTTTTTTTTTATTGTACTTTGGGGGAAACTTTATAGAGCGAATTAGTTTTCCATCCAACAGTTTGTACACATTTTGTTTCATGACATTGGTTGCAATCCCTTCAATGTAACTGCACTTTTCTGCCTTCTTCCCTGGATTCCCTGTTTCCATTTGCTCATCTTTCCTGCCCCTTCCAATGCCTTCTGAGCTTTGTTTTTAAGCAAAAGCTGCCCTTTGGTCTCGTATACTTGATTGTAATGAGGAGTACATTCTTCCCTGGTATTATTCACTTTATAGGCTTGTCTGTTGTTTGGTTGCAAGGTGATCTCCAGGGGTAGGTTCAGTTCCAGGCTTAAAGGGTGTCTCAGGACCACAGCCTTAGGGGTTCTAGTAGTCTCTATCAGACCAATAAGTCTGTTTTTTTTTTTTTTCTTTCATGTTTTTGAATTTTGTTCTACATTTTTTTTTGTCGACGTGAGGGTTTTCATAGATGATACACATTATTCTTTCTGCTTACCGTAATTGGAATACTGATATAGAATTTACATGATACTGTGAGTTGAGACAAGGTAGAAACAACTGAATAGAAAGTCCTCCACATTGCATGGTTTATTCAATGTTTACTTCTTAAACTTTCGGTAATTGTTCTATGCATCTTCAGCTGCATTTTCTGATGAAGGAATGCATTTCAGTTTGTAATCATATTATTTTCCTTTTTTAAGGTATTTTTACTTGGAAGAAAAAGTGTTTCTCCAAGGGTATTCATCTTTTTGTCTTTTTAAATAAGGAAACCTTTAAAGAAGATTCTGAACATTTATTAGTATGCTTAGTGACACAATAAAATCATCATATGACTTTAAATGCTGCTGAAAAAGCTGTAGCTTTGTCTTCATGTTCTGGGTATTTAGTTTTAAAATGTATTGCTAACCACGATGGCTCAGTTGTGTCATATCTCAAGGATATACATACAT
This sequence comes from Orycteropus afer afer, assembly GCF_000298275.1. Taxonomy (NCBI): domain Eukaryota; kingdom Metazoa; phylum Chordata; class Mammalia; order Tubulidentata; family Orycteropodidae; genus Orycteropus; species Orycteropus afer. The sequence goes on from NW_006921804.1 coordinate 5,109,064, forward strand.
ATATATATCAGTTGGGTTGTCCAGGAAGCGGACTCTGAGATAGAGTTTAGTGTGTAGGATGTTAATTAGGGTGGGAAAGGAAGCAGGGTTGGGCAGAAGGAGAAGTTGAGGAATAGACTTCCCTGATGACAGTCCTGGTTGACCCCTGGGGAAGCTCTGGAGCCAAAATGGCCCATTAGAGTTGTCCCTCTTTGGGCGGAAATGGCTTAGACTTTTACTCATTGAATGTGAGCCAGGAGACTCTCTGCAGCTGAGGCAATTCCTGAAGGGCCTGACAGCACTTGCAGAAGCTCAGGTACCAAGTTATTCATTAAAGGGAGATCTGTTTAATGGAAGAGTCTACATTAATGATATTGGATATAAGTTATTTTTTTCCAATGATTATCTCTATTATTTCACTTTTTTTCCTTTCTTTCTTTCTTTTTTTTTTTTTTCTGAGTTCTTGTCAGTTTAGAATAGATTATTGTGCCTGTTATTGATTTCTTTCCTTCCAACTCTAAATTCACCTTTTTTTTTTTTTTTTCCACCTGCTTTGCAGAAATGGATCTGGGCCTTCTAAATATTTTTCCTTTACAGCTGACATGGTCCTAAGCTTTCTAAGTAGAAAGTGCTGAGACGCCATGGTAGCAGGAAGGAATTTTCTTCTGGATGCCAGTGTGCTGGCGGACAGGCCCCTGCAGTGCTGGAAGCCTCTCCACACCAGGCTCCTACGGTCCGCAGCTGCCAGCAGCTCTGGAGGGCATTGTGTCCCTCAGACGTTTTTGTAGTGACGTGGTCAGATGAGACGTTTTCTCACAAACAGCTTTCCTTAGCACTTTAGAGGACAAATTCCCAACAAGTTCTGTTGATGGAACACTAAAGTGACTTGTCTATCATCCAATGACCCATGGCTGTGTCCTCTCCAAGAAGGTCTAGGTCTCAGCCCTAAGAGGGTTGGGAGAAGGTCAGACTCTTCCTTGAGTGCTCTGCTATTTCTATATTATTTCAACTTCTCTGTGCTTCTTACTAGCCAATCCCTTATTTCAGCCCCTTGTTGCAGAAAATGCTTTATAATAAACTTTTCCTATTCAGATTACTGTGAGGTTTTGCTCTCTTTTTTGGACCTAAACGAACACAGTTGTCATTGTTTTTATCCTAGAAAGTGAATGAAGGAAGTTTTGCATTGGCCCTGTTTTTTTTTTTTTTAATTTTTCATTTATGTTTTATCATTTTCTCGGGTAGCATAGCAGCTAAGGCACTTGACTGCTAACCAGAGGCTTGTGGTTCAAACCCACCAGCCACTCCTCAGAAAGAAGATGGGGCAATGTACTTCCACCGTAGTGATACTGCCTCAAAAACCCAAGGAGAGGTTGCTATGAGTCGGGTCTGACTCAACGGCACATAACAACAACAACAAAATGCTTGCTTTATTAGTATTACCTTCAACCCATGGATTCTTTGCAGAAATCTGTTGTGCATTTTGTTAGGATTAGTAATTAAAGCTAGATAATGTGATAAATCCACTTAACTAGGTATGTATAAACAGCATGTAACATAATATAAGAAGAGCAAATGAAACGGGAAGGGACCTACTGTCACCCTCTCTGAGCTGCAGATCTCCCATTCTGCCCTCCAGATATTTTGAGCTCTATATGCAACTTGTACTACTCTGAATTATGCTTCCAGCGAGTGAGCCAAAGTCAATATGCATGTTGCATCATAGTAAAATTTAACTCCTCTCTCTTTTTTTTTAGATGAAAAATAATTTGAATTTAAGTTCTATTATTTTCATTTTGCACACAGATTTGGAGATCACTGGCTGGACTACTGGACTTAAGCCTTAAACAAACAAACAAAAAAACCCCAAAACCACCACCATCAAGTTAATTCTGACTCATAGCCACCCCCATTGGGTTTCTGAGGCAGTAAATCTTTACGGAAGTAGATTGCCCTGTCGTCCTTCCACAGAGTGACTGCTGGGTTTGAACCAGCAACCTTCTGGTTAGCAGTCAAATGCCTTAGACGTTGTGCCACCAGGGCTCCTTGGACTTAAGCCTCTGAATTCATAAAAATCGCCTATGAAAGCTGTTGAAAAGTAAGTTCCTAGTCCTTTTTCTGTCTGTTGAGAATCTGAGAATGTTTCTTTTTATGTATTTATTTCCCACAATGAAAATGCTTTTTTTTCCTCCTCCTGCTTCTGTTGGAAACATGTTCAGTGTAAAATATTGGAAAAATATTAAAAAATGTAAAGAAAAGAAAAGTCACCAGAAATCCCATCTCTGTGAAATAATCATCACTAATGGTTTGATTTACTACTTGTCTGTCAGTTTGTTGTACTGTGGTGGCTTGTGTGTTGTTGTGAGCCTGGAGGCTGTGCCACCAGTATTTCAAATACCAACAGTGTCACCTATGGTGGACAGGTTTCAGTGGAGCTTCCAAACTAAAACAGACTAGAAAGAAAGACAGGGACATCCACTTCTGAAGAAGTTGGCCAGTGAAAATTTTATGAATAATAGTGAAACACTGTCTGATATAGCACTGGAAAATGAACCCCTCAGGTAAGAAGGAACTAAAAATATGACTGGGGAAGAGCTGCCTCCTCAAAAGAGTCTACCTTAATGCAATGGATGAAACAAAGCTTTCAGGACCTTCATTTGCTGATGGGGCATCACTCAAAATGGGAAGAAACAACTTCAAATTTTCATTAATAATAGGAACATGGAATGTGCAAAGTATGAAACTAGAAAAATTAGACATTGTCAAGAATGATCTATATCCTAGGCAATGGTGAGCTGCAATGGACTAGTATTGACTATTTTGAATCAGACAATCATATGATCTACTAACCCAGAAATGAAAAGTTGAAGAGGAATGAAGTTGCTTTAGTTGCAATCATCATCAAAAAGAACATTTCAAGATCTATCCTGAAGTACAATGCTGTCAGTGATAAGACAATATCCATAAGCCTACAAGGAAGACCAGTTAATACAACTATTATTCAAATTAACACACCAACCACTAAAACCAAAGATGAAGAAATTGAAGATTTTTACCAATTTATGCAAACATGCAATCAAGATATATGGATTATTACTGGTGATTGGAATGCAAAAGTTGAAACAAAGAAGAATCATCAGTAGTTGGAAAATATGGCCTTGGTGATAGAAATGCTGTTGTAGATTGCATGATAGTATTTTACCAGACCAATGATTTATTCATTGCAAATACTTTTTTTCAACTACATAAATGGTGGTTATACATGTGGACTTCTCCAGATGGAACACTCAGGAATCAGATGAACTACATCTGTGGAAAGATGTATCATCAGTCAAAACAAGGCCAGGAGCTGACTGTGAAACAGACCATCAATTACTCATATGCAAGTTCAAGTTGAAGCTGAAGAAAATTAAAACAAGTCCATGAGAGCCAAAATACAACCTTGATTATATCCCCCCTGAATTTAGAGATCATCTGAAGAATAGATTTGACACACTGAACACTAGTGACCAACGACCAGACAGGTTGTGGGATGACATCAAGAACATACATGAAGAAAGAAAAAGGTCATTAAAAAGACAAGAAAGGAAGAAGAGACCAAAATGGATGTCAGAAGAGATTCTGAAAATTGCTGTTGAATGCAGAGTAGCTAAAATGAATGGAAGAAATGATGAAAGAAAATAGCTGCACAGAAATTCAAAGGGCAGCTCAAGAAGACAAAGCATTATAAAGAAATGTGCAAAGACTTGCACATTTAGAAAACCAAAAGGGAAGACATTTCTGAAGCTGAAAGAACTGAAGAAAAAAATTCAAGCCTTGAGTTGCAATATTGAAGAATTCTATGGGCAAAATATTGAATGATGCAGGAAGCATCAAAAGAAGATGGAAAGAATACACAGAGTAATGGCACCAAAAAGAATTGGTTGATGTTCAACTATTTCAGGAGGTAGAGTATGATCAGGAACCAATGGTACTGAAGGAAGAAGTTCAAGCTGCACTGAAGAAATTGGTAAAAATCAAGGCTCCAGGAATTGATGGAACACACATTGAGATCCTTCAACAAACAGACGCAGTGGTGGAGGTGATTACTCAATTATGCCAAGAAATTTGGAAGATAGTTACCTGGCCAACTGGCTGGAAGAGATCCATATTTGTGTCTATTCCAAAGAAAGGTTATCCAACAAAATGTGGGAATTATCCAGCAGTATCATTAATATCATCACTCACTCACTCACTGCTGTCGAGTTGTTTCTGACTCATAGCGACCCCTTTTTGGGTGTCTGGGGGCAGTGTTTCTATGGAAGTAGATTGCCCAATTTTCCTTCTGAGGAGTGGCTAGAGGGTTTGAACTGCCAGCCTTCTGGTTAGCAGTCAAATGCCTTAGGCACTACCTCAAAAATTTTGCTGGAGATGATTAAAAAATGGTTGCAGCAGTATATTGACAGGGAATTGCCAGAAATTCAAGCTGGATTCAGAAGAGGATGTGGAATGAGGGATATCATTGCTGATATCAGATGGATCTTGGCTGAAAGCAGAGAATACCAGAAAGATGTTTACCTGTGTTTTATTGACTATGCAAAGGCATTAGACTGTGTGGATCACAGCAAATTATGGATAAAGTTGCAAAAAATGGGAATTCCAGAACACTGAATTGTGCTTATGAGGAACCTGGACATAGATCAAGAGGCTGCCATTAGAACAGAACAAGGGAATATTGCATGGTTTTAAATCAGGAAAAGTGTGCATCAGGGTTGCATCCTTTCACCACACTTATCCAATCTGTATGCTGAGCAAATAATCTGAAAAGCTGGACTATATGAAGAAGAATGTGACATCAAGATTGGAAGAACACTCATTAACATCTGTGATATGCAGAAGACACGATCTTGCTTGCTGAAATTGAAGATGACTTGAAGCACTTACTCAAACCAAAGAAACCAAACTCACTGCCATGGAGTCAAGTGTAACTCATAGCAACCCTGTTGGGTTTCTGAGGCTGTATGTAAATCTTTACAGAAGCAAACTGTCCCATCTTTCTTCCATGGGGAGGCTGGTGGGTTGGGATCACTGACCATTTGGTTAGCAGCCAAATGCCTTAACCACTACACCACCAGAGATCCTTTGAAGTACTTAGTGGTGAAGATCAAAGACTATAGTCTTCAGTATGGATTACACCTCAACATAAAGAAAATAAAAATCCTCACAACTAGACCAATGAGCAACCTCACAATAAATGGAGAAAAGATTGAAATCGTCAAGGATTTCATTTTACTTGGATCCACAATCAAACTTACGGAAGAAGCAGTCAAGAAATCAGACATCGTATTGCACTGGGCAAATCTGCAGCAAAAGACCTCTTTAAAGTGTGAAGAAGCAAAGATATCACTTTGAAGACTAAGGTGTGCCTAACCCAAGCCATGGTATTTTCAGTCACTTCATATGCATATGAAAGGTGGACAATGAATAAGGAAGACCAAAGAAGAGTTGATGCCTTTGACTTGTGGTGCTGCAAAAAATTCTGAAAATACCATTGACTGCTAGAAGAATGAACAAATCCATCCTGGAAGAAGTGCAGCCAGAATGTTACTTAGAAATGAGAATGGCCAGAATTTGTCTCACCTATTTTGGTCATGCAGTCAGAAGGGACCATTCCCTGGAGAAGAATATCATGCTTGGTAAAGTAGAGGGCCAGCAAAAAAGGGGAAGACCCTCAATGAGATGGATTGACACAGTAGCTACAATAATGGGCTGAAGTACAGCAATGATTGTGACGATGGTGCCAGGCCAGGCAGTGTTTTATTCTGTTGTACATAGGGTCACTGTGAGTCAGAACCTACTTGATAGCACCTAACAACAACAACAACAACAACAAAGGCCTGATTACATCTGTTCATCTATCAATCTATGTAATTTTACATAACTGAGATCATTTAATAGATGCTCATTTATTGATGGTACTTTCTTAAGTATGACTTTGACTTTGGCCATGTTTCAGAAGGGACCAGTTCCTGGAGAAGGATATTATGCCTGGTGAAAAAGGGAAAAACTCTCAACGAGATGGATTGACACAGTGGCTATGACAGTGGGCTCAAGCATAGCAAATATCATGAGGATGGCACAGGACTGGGCAGTGTTTTGTTCTGTTGTATATTGGGCCACTATGAGTTGGAGCCAACTTGATGGCATCTACCACCAAAAACTTTCTTAAGATAATGTTTTTCCTTTTCACATACTTTTTTTTTTCTCTCATTTACTTCCCTTCCCTTATCTCTCAGTGTTGGGTTTTTAATATTCATACTTATTTATTTTGTCCTGAATGTACACATGAGGTATTCTGGGTAAGAGAGAGATTTCTCAGTAATTATCTCACAATAAATAATAAATGTGTTGACACCCCCTTGGCTTATGCCTTACACCTGAGGCAATGCGATTGGAACCAAAAAACGCAACCTAACCTAACCCATTGCCAACTCACGGTGACCTCAAGTGTGTCAGAGTACAACTGCTCCGTAAAATTTTCTTGGCTGCAATCTGTACAGAAGTAGATCGTCAAGCTTTTCTTCTGAGATAACACTGGCTATTTATTATTCTACACTAGAGGTCTTGGGTAGTGCAAACAGTTATGTACTCAGACACTAATTGAATGCCTAGCAGTTCTAACCCACCCAAAGGTGCCTTGGAAGAAAGAACTGGAGATCTACTTCTGAAAATTTGCTAATGAAAACCCTACAGGGGGTCTCAGCCTTCACAACCCTAAGACCAGAAGAACTAGATTGTGCCTGGCTACCAAAGCCAATCACATGGAAACGGATCAAAATTGGAGATACTGGATAGAGTGGGAGGAAAAATGTTGAACAAAATTCAAAAACACAAAAATGACCAGAATTACTGGTCAGATAGAGGCTGGTGGAATTCCTGAGACTATGGCCGCGGGTTACCCTTCAAATCTGGAACTGGACTCACTTCTGCGGATTAGCTCTCAGCCAAACAGTAGAAAGGTCTCCAAGTAGAACACCTACCCCAGGGAGATGTACCCATCTACCCTTGGGAGATGCACCCCTTAGATCAATCAACCATGAGAGCTCAGAAGGACAGCATTTGCAAAGAAGGAAACCTGGACAGACAGGAATGCATAGATAAGAAGGACACAGGGAAGGGGTGGTCACAGGGAGGAGATGGGAGGAGAGCTTTTTAGTGTTGGGATTGTAATTGGGGCCGTGAAACCAAATGTGCATGAACTGTTGTGAGTAAAATGAATCTGCTTGGTACCTTTGCACCCAAATCACAATAAAAAACTAAAAAAAAAAAAAAAAAAAAGAAAGAAAGAAAAAAAGAAAACCCTACAGATGGCAATAGAACATTGGCTGTTATAGTGCTGTAAGATGAGCCCCTTGGATTGGAAGGCACTAAAATAGTCGCAACAATGAACTCAGATATACCAGTAATCATTAAGATGGAGCAAGATTGGGCAACATTTCATTCTGTTGTACATGGGGATAGCCATGTGTTGGAGTTGACTTGACAGCTACTAATAACAACATAATATTACTCTACAGTGTGGAGGCAGTACAATTTATCTTTCCATTTCCCCATTGATGAACACTTCTCACTGTTTCTAATGTTTTTTTCACTGCCAGCCATAATAATATTGCTGAATAAACATGTTTATATATGCATTTTTAAAGACTGATGTTTTTATTTTATGGTACAGATTCCCAGAAATGAAACTACTGGGTTGAAGGGGATATGCATATTTAATTTAAATAGCTATTGCTATCTTAGGAGCTCTGGTAGCATAGTGGCTAAGACACTTGCCTGCTAACCAGACGGCTGGCGGTTCAAACCCACCAGCCACTCAGAAGGAAGGTTGGGCAATCCTACTTCCGTAGTGATACTGCCTCAGAAACCCAAGGAGGGGTCGCTATGAGTCAGGTATGACTCGACGGCACATAACAACAACAACAACAACATTGCTATCTTACTTTCCCAAAAGCAATTAACAATTCACACGTCCCATTAGTAGTAAAGGAGCTCTGGTAGCATAGTGGCTAAAGCACTTGACTGCTAACCAGAAGGCTGGCGGTTCAAACCCACCAGCCACTCCTCGGAAGGAAGGTTGGGCAATCCTACTTCCGTAGTGATACTGCCTCGGAAACACAAGAAGGGGTCGTTATGAGTCGGGGCACATAACAACAACAACATTAGTAGTAAAGGAGAGCAGCCTTTCCTGGCATCTCTGACAGCCTGAGGGATGTCATTGAAAAAAAAGTTGTTGTTAGTCTGATAGGATCCAGTAGGTTTTAAATTACAAGGGTTCCCTACTGGATCCTCAGTGGTGGCTGCAAAAGAGACACGGAGGTGGCATCTTCTTGGTCTTCTCTAACTTCACAAGAGGAAGACAGAATCACCATCAGCCCAAGGCTATGAGTGCAGACATGTTGCAACCTTTTAAACTTTTTTTTTTTTTTCCCCTTCTAACGTCAGTTGTCCCTCCCACAGAACTCACTACTTCCCTGCTGAGTTCAATAATTTGTTGCAATGGCCACACAGAACTCACAGACAATACTTCCAGTTATGGGGTTTATTAGGGAAGTGTTGTTGTTGTTGTTGTTGTTATGTGCCTTCGCGACAGACCTGACTCATAGTGACCCCTCCTTGGGTTTCCAAGGCGATATCACTACGGAAGTAGATTGCCTCATCTTCCTTCCAAGGAGTGGCTGGTGGGTTTGAACCGCCAGCCTTCTGGTTAGCAGTCAAGTGCCTTAGGCACTACGCTACCAGAGCTCCCTATTAGGGAAGTAACAGGCTACAATTCAGGATCAGGAACTTGCTCAGGATACAATTCTTCTATCAGGACAGTCTCCCCTCTGCTGTGCCCTCAGACATGCCTCTCTGGCCCTTGGCTTGTTAGTCTGGCCTCTGCCTGTGTGGGCCAGGTACCTGCCACTCTGTCTGGTGCCTCTTGGTTCTACTGCTACCATCTTTCCGCTGGGGTGTCTCTCCACTGGGGTGTCTCTCAGTCAAGGAAGTCCAGTGCAAGGATCTTGGGTTCAAGGACGCACTCCACTACATCTCCAGCTCTTCTCTCTTGATGACAGTGAGATCCCCCTTCTGCCACTAGGAGGGTTCATTTTAAGCCTGGCAGAGTGACAAAACTAGCCAATCCCAACATCAGAGTTCTACACACCTTATTTGTGTGGTCCCATCCACTAATCCGATAGGAGTTACAAAGACTAGGCTAGAAATCCATACCAAGTAATTCACAGCACAGCAGTGGCTTAGGGGCTACCTGGTGGTGGGGTGGGGGCTCAGATGAGTGGGTCTCCTGGCCCTTACCCTGTTTCAGCCAGAACTTTGTCTTTTCCATATATTTGACTTCTCTATAAAGTTTTACTTTAAGAAAAGACTCTATAGAACAAGGGGTGTTTGAAAGCTCCTTCTCTAAGCTATGGGATTTGGATGGATATTAAAGATTTTGAACAAGAGGATGGCTTCATGAAAGCCTGGAATTCAAAGAGATCTGGCACCTTGGAAGAGTGGACCTGGAATGGAGGCAGAACACCCAGACAGGAAGTGGTGCCCCAGCAGGTGAGATCACGAGGAGCTGATCTGGGTGACGTGGGGTGGCTGGGGGAGGGGGGCAGACATGACCAGAAATGAACCCATAGGTTGATTGGAAAATGGGGTTGGGAAGAAGTGAGAGAGTGAAGGGAGAGAAGTCTAGGATGCCCCAGGTTTGGCACCTTTGTGCCCAAAAGGCCTGTAGTCCTGCACAGACCCAGTAGAGGTATTTGGGGGAGAGGAGGTGCTTTGCACCTCAAGCATACCAATGTTTGACAAACAATTCCCTCCTAGTAGGCAGTGGCTGTGGGAGTCAGAGGAAGGCTGACTGTGGGCTCTTCTTGTTTTATATGAGGAAGGGCCTGACTAGGGAGCAGAGAGTAGAAAGAGAAACCTTAGACAGCCACAGTCCATTGCTCAGTGGACAGTCCCAGGACAGTCCCAGGGATCCTTTCCCTGTTCTCCCAGAGTCCAGGGGAGAGAAGCCCAGCCTTCTGGGTAGAGGAAGGAGGGAAGATGAGGAGTATCCTGAGACATCTCCTACATGCCCTGCTCAGCATTAGAAGGCCCAGCTGTCTACAGGCTCAATTTAGGGCTTTTTTCTTTTTTTAAAAAATTGTGATTTGGGTGAAAGTTTACAGGGCAAATTCACTTTCCATACAGAAGTTCACATACACTTTGTCTCATGACATTGACTACAATTTACCACAATGCAACAGCTCCCCTCCTACTTCCTCCCCATAGTTACCTCTTCCCTGTGTCTTTCCCTCCATGCACGCCTACCCCCTGAGCTGCCTCCCTGTGCATAAGCAGCCCTTCTTTCTCCCATGATTGTTCCCTCCAAGGAATGTATCTACCTAATGTAAATGTTCACCTCATATGCCTGTCTTTTGTTTGGCTGGAAGCCACAGGAGTGGGTTCAATTGGAGACCTGAAGGGCAGCCAGGGGCCATAGTCTCAGGGGTTCCACCAGGCTATCTATCAGATCAGCAAACCTGGTCCCTTTTTTTTTTTTTTTTCCCCCAAATAATTTTGAGTTTTGTCCCACATTATTCTCCCTCTCCATCCATCCAGGATCTCCCACATAGATCCCTCAATTTACGGCTTTCTTATTGGAGGGTCCCACACATATACTTCCTCCCCATGGACATCCCTTTCTTCTCCTCCTTCCACAGTTCTGCAAGTTTCCAGAGTTCTAAGTTGCCACTCTCCTCACTTGGGACCCTTCACCTCCTTACAGAAAACAAGTCCCAGCCCTTAGTCCCTTAGCACTTTAGAAGGCTAAAGGATGCTTTCCTATGTCAGACTTTGCCAACTCTGCAGGGTTCTGGGTGGAGGTGTTGTCCTAGACCAAGAGTGGGGAAGATGATGAGGGTTCCAATTCTGATTCTTTTTCTTCAGCAGTGAAGGTGGCAAATGATTTTCTCATGAATTACTTAGAAGCAGGGCTGATTAGGACTTTGATAAGCACTTTCACCTTTGTGGTCCCTTTCCTCTATAAAAAAAGAATGTTAAGCATTGTATTTTATGACTATGCTGGTGTAAAGACAAATAAAAGTGAGTATGGATTATTTTATTCATTATCATTATATTAAATTTTTCTTCTGATTGTGTAAGAAATTAAAATATTTTGTTGGTCCCTAAAAGTTTGGGGGTCTGACCTGTGCCTCTTGTGCCTAATGGGTGTTCTAAAGGTGAGTACCCCTCACAACAGAGAGTATTTTCCTTTCAAGAATAAGAACAACCAAACAAACAAAAAACCCAGATTAGCCTTTCTTTTTGAAAATAGTAGTGTTAATAAGACTATGAATTGTGTCTGACTCGAAGGCACATAACAACAACGAGACATAATTCACATACCATAAAATTTATCCTGTTAAAGAGTATAATTTAGTGGTTTCACTATAGTTACAGATTTGTGCAATCATCATTACTACTTCCATATTTTCATCACCCCCAAAAGAAATCTTACACTCATTAGTAGTCACTCCTTGAGGCACAGTGAATTACCTATTACAGTCTTCTAGCCATGGTCTTTGTGACTCCCACCAGATGACTGGGTGGAACTATGCAATTGTGAGGTGCTTGTGGCCCATCAAAGGGATTGGATAGCTTGCTAATAATGTTAATAAGATACATGTTACCCTTGTGGAGGTGGGGCTATGCAAATAAGGTATATGGAACCCTAACATGGAGATTGGTCAGTTTTGACATCTTGCTAGGCTTAAAATGAGTCATTCCAGAGATGGAAAGGGGGATATGACTACCATTAAGAAAAAAGACCCCAGAGTGGTGCACATCCTTTGGACCTATGATCCCTGCGCAGAACTTCCTTGATACAGGAAAGAGAAGTGTAACACTTTGCTGAGGTGGTGAGAGATGGCAGAGAGACAGCAGAGAGATGGCAGCAGCAGAGGCAGCAAAACCAACAGAACCAAGAGACCAGCACGAGACGGAGTGGTGGGCTTCTTGGCCATGGAACGAGAAAGCTGAGTACTTTCAGGCAGGAGCCTTGCTGGTGGAGTGGGGTCCCTCTCTGGGCACCTATTATCAGAGTTAAAAGAGCTTTGTAACACTTGCCAAGGCAGGGCAGAGGCTGAGGCCAGAGAGAAGTGTTCCTGTGGCTAGGCCAAGAAGAAGCTGTCCTCACCGAAGAATTGAATCCTGAGCATTTTTGAACCTGAATTGTAATCTTTTGCTTCCCTAATAAACCCCATAATCGTGTATGTTGTCTGAGCTCAGTGAGGCTGTTGAATGAATTCTTGAACCCAGCAGAGAATAAGTAGTGCCATGGGAGGGACAGTTGGTATCAGCATTGGTGAAAAGGTTGGAGGGTGGTGGCATGTTTGACCTCTGCCTCATAGGAAACAGCCTCAGGCTGTTGCTGTTGATTTTGATACTTCTCCCCTCTTCATGAAGTTGAAGGAGGTCAGACAACACCCAGATTGCTTTTTTTGCATTCCCCATTGCTTCCTTCTCCCAGCTTCCGACAACCAGTGATCTACTTTCTCTCCTATATATTTGCTTATTCTGGACATTTCATATGAATAGAATCATGCAACATGTGGCTTTCAGGACTGACCTCTTTCATTGAACATAAGATTTTCTAAGTTCATCCATGTTGTAGCATATATCAGTACTTCATTTCCTTTTTTTTTTTTTTGTTTCGTGACATTAATTGCAATCTTCCCATTTCCTCCCTGTGGTAACTTTTGCCCTGTGTCCTTCTTTCCTATGCACTCCTGCCTTCTGATTTTTCTCCAGGTGCCAAATAAATGCTGCCTTTCTGATCTCCCATGGTTGATTGTTCTATGGAGTGCACATCCATGGTGTAATTGTTCACCTTGTAGGCCTGTCTATTGTTTGGCTGAAAGTTAAGCCACAAGAGTGAGTTCAATGCCAGGATGGAAGGGTGACTAGGGGCAATAGTCTTAGGGGTTTTTCACCAATCTCTATCATACCAGTTCTTCATTTCCTTTTTATTGCTGAATAATGCTCTGGTAGCATAGTGCCTAAGGCACTTGACTGCTAACCAGAAGGCTGGAGGTTCAAACCCACCAGCCACTCCTCGGAAGGAAGATGGGCAATCTACTTTTGTAGTGCTACTGCCTCGGAAACCCAAGGAGGGGTCACTATGAGTCAGGTCCGACTCGACGGCACATAACAACAACAACAACAACTGAGAATATAGGTAAAAACAGAAAGCAATATGCTTGTCAGAATTACACCTAATTCTTTATTTAAATTGTTGGTCCTAAAACTTTCCTTTTCAAAAGGAAGGATAAAACTACATAAATATGACATGACTTTGTTACTTTTCCTTTTGCTTCTGTCCCCAAGCAGAGATACCCTGGTGTGGACTCTTTACTTAACAAAGTGCGAGATATTCTGCAAGGCTCTCAAGGCTTCTGTCAACTCATTCTGGCTGCTCACCAACCTTATTTAATAAAGGTGAATGTTATGGTTTGAATTGCGTCCCCACAAAATATGTACTGAAGTTCTGGCCCTATTCATGTGGTTGTGATCTTGTTTAGAAATAGGAGTTTCTTTGTTATATAAATGAGGTCATACTAGAGTACTCAACTCACTGCTGTCAAGTCCATTTCAACTCATGTTGCTATTTGCCGTCGAGTCGGACCCTACTCATAGGGACCCCTCCTTGGTTTTCCAAGGCATTATCACTACAGAGGTAAATTGCCCAACCTTCGTTCCAAGGAGTGGCTAGTGGGTTTGAACCACCAGCCTTCTGGTTAGCAGTAAAGCCTTGAGAGCCTTGCAGAATAGCTCTCACTTTGTGGTATATGTGGTTCTGTATTATTCAATATGTAATATGAAAAGATGATATTTTCCTGGTTTACATTATGCCAATTCTGCCCTGATAAATTAGCATGTGATTTTCAGCTTCTTTTCCATTAAATAAACATATTATTTAATGTTACTAAGAAATATACTTAATCTCTGATGATCAAATTTACCATTTTTTCCAGTATTGAATCAGCAACTTGTGTTTTAAATTCACAGATTATACTCACAGCCTTGTCTGCTGTCAAGGTTGGTATCTCTGCCAAAGGATGAATGTCAAAGTGAATGTCAGAAATCTCATGAGACATGGTTCTATTTAGAAGTTTGATGATTAAAATGAAAACATCAATATTACAAAAATAAATGCAAGTGAACAAGCACAACCTCCTCTGACCACCTTTTCCCAGTATTTGTGGTATTCCACTTAGAGATTTTAAGTGGAGTGAGTAAATACATAAAAACATGAATTCAATATTAAGGTTTGGGCCTTCAAATGTTAGGTCTCTGGAAATCCTACAAGGCAACCAGGAACAAAGAGAAAACCTTGTATTTTTTGGTTATGGCCATGTGAAAAGGATTCACTTCCTGAACAGGTGCAAATATGAAACCTTGTGTTTCAGAGTTGTACAGAATTTGAGTAGAATGATCCACGCTTAGAGTAATGTCCTGAGAAACTTTCAATCATTGGTTAAGAAGATGCTAAAGAAATCTAAGAATTAGAATTTTTCAGAACTTTTGCTCTTTCTCTTTTAGGTGAAGAAACATAGTATATCTCCATGTGTCTTTTTTTTTTTTTTT
>NW_006921804.1:5123800-5157648 GCF_000298275.1 Orycteropus afer afer
CGACTCGACGGCAAACAACAACAACAGGAGCTCTGGTAGCATAGTGCCTAAGGCACTTGACTGCTAACCAGAAGGCTGGCGGTTCAAACCCACCAGCTACTCCTCGGAAGGAAGGTTGGGAAATCTACTTCCATGGTGATACTCCCTCAGAAAGCCAAGGAGGGTCGCTATGAGTTGGGTCCAACTTGATGGCACATAACAACAACAACAACAACAACAATATATTATTGTATAGATGGACATTTTTATTTGTTGATCATTGATTAATGGCCATTTTGAATAATGCTGCTGTAAATATTCAACTACTGTTTTTTTGTATAGACATATGTTTTCAATTCTCTTAGTTATATACCTAGGAGTAGAAAGCATTGTCTTTCTTATACAAGGAAAGCAAATTACATGACTTTCAACATCACTGACCCTCTTCCTTGTGAAGTAGTAACCCTTGCATTATTATGGCACTTAATTCCCTCTTGAGTTCGCTTACTTTACAAGGGACATCCCATTAACTGTGTATAGTTCTGCCTGAATCATTGACATATTTGGTTCAAACTCCAAATAGATTCTTTCCAATCTCCACACACCTTTCATCGATTGTTATGCTGGAAAATTTAACCATTTACTCTACTAGACTGGCTCTAGAACATAGCTCACTGTGTGTGTGGTCCTTGGGTCAAACCTCAACAATGGCACTTGACATTGCAGCATAATCACCTATTTACCTGTCTGTCTGTCTCTGAGCGTGGGACTCTTCTTCAGCACAATGATTCATACCAGCTGCAGGAGTAGTTGTACAGTAGAGCACAGTCATTAGATAGGTCAGAGTTAGGTTCCAATCTCACTGTGTGACGGTGGGAAAATTACATAACCACTCTGAGCCTCGACTTTGTCATCTGAGTTGTTTTTTTTGTTTGTTTGTTAAGGATGTTAAGCCCAAAAAACCAAACCAAATTCACTGCTGTCAAGTCAATTTTGACTCATAATGACCCTTCCTTGGGTTTCTGAGGCAGTATCTATACGGAAGTAGATTGCCCAATCTTCCTTCTGAGGAGTGGCTGGTGGGTTTGAATGGCCAGGCTTCTGGTTAGCAGTGAAATGCCTTAGGCACTATGCCACCAGAGCTCCCTTAGGGATGTTAAGAGAATTAAATGAAGTACTGAATTAACAATACACAGCACAATAT
Source organism: Orycteropus afer afer (assembly GCF_000298275.1). NCBI lineage: Eukaryota > Metazoa > Chordata > Mammalia > Tubulidentata > Orycteropodidae > Orycteropus > Orycteropus afer. The sequence goes on from NW_006921804.1 coordinate 5,124,984, forward strand.
TATAGTAAATGGCAATTATTATCAGCATGATAGAGAATAAGTAATAGTGTAGTAATTAAGTATGAATATAACATACTTACTGTCCCTGAGTGGTATAAATGGTTAAGTATTCAACTGTCAACTATTTATTGAAAGTCTGGTGGTTTGAACCACCCAGAGGCACCTCAGCAGTCAGGCCTGGCAGTCTGCTTCCTAAAGGTCACAGCTTTGAAAACTCTATGGAGCACTTCTACTCTGCACACATGGGGTCACCATGATTTGGCATTGACATGATGGCCACCACCAACAAATACAGTTACTATATTATACTAAATTAACACCGTAGTGAGTACTTATTAGTAGCTAGTACTAAAAATGTGTTGGCTGGCTGGAAAGAGAATAGAGACACGTTTCCATTACCCGATTCCTCAAAGCTCAAGGGTGTGGGCAGGGAGGAACCAAGCAACGGTCACCTCTCCCAGGAGGAGATAACCACATGCTGGTGGCCCCAGAGGAGCCATCCAAGATTCTGGTGAGGATAAGGCTGAAGTGATCAAGATTTGGCCTGAGACCAGAAGCAGCAGACAAAATGTTAAGTGATTGACCATGGAAAGTGGGACCATAGCATAAGCAGAAGAAAGTTGTTTTTCATTAAAAGGTATGTTACAGCGAAACTACCAGGCTTAATGCTCTGTTGGGATTAAAAGAGAGTTTTATCAAAGGATTAAAAACATTTTGTGAAATGGGAAATATTCACAGACATCTATGCAAGATGCTGCAATGCTACAATTTGCAGGGAGAACAGTGAGAGTTTTAAAAGGTGTAGCAAATATGAGATTTGTTCTTTAAGGCACATGGGGTGGGGGAGGAAGCATGGCAAAAGTTACAAAGCTTTTGTTAAACTACAAGCTTAAGCATTTTCTTAGCATTAGTAAGCTTTCTCCTCACATTTTGAGTTATTACATCCTTAGAGTTGTTTAACAAAGCATTTAGCCAGGGGCTAATTTTCTATTACAGGTGCACACTGCCTCTTTATCTTAACAAGTTTAGTCTCAACCTTACTTACAAACTTACAAAGAACTAGTAGAAGCACAGTGGAAAATCCTAGTGAGTGAAAATTTGATTTGGGAGTCAGGATATGGAAAGGAAGACTTAGTATTTGCCTATCTTGATTCTAGAGTTATGAGACAGCTTACAGGCTTCATCTTAAAATTATCAATTCCAATTCTTTTTCCTAACCTCTAGGAGACATTGCTTAAACAAGGCATTCTTTTAGATCAATCCTAAACAGGAACTTTCAACAAAAAATTCTTCACCCAAGCCAGAAATCCTGAATCTTGCCCTCTTTGTTTTATAAGAAGCTAAACTGACAAAAAAGACTGAATTGTCTTTCCAGCAAAATCAGAAGTTTCTAGGTCAGACTGCAGTTTGATTCAAATGGAGTTTTAATTTAGGCCTGAACTCACTATTTTTAGTTGTGCTAACACCTTGGTTTTAAAATTCACATACACAGGCACTACTTGACACTTCTTTTTTCTTCTTTAAACAAATGGGTGTTTTACTTGTTAAAACAGCAGCAGCAGCAGCAACAACAACAAAGCTTGTAGTTCAAGTGATAGAGAAATACACAATAGTTACAGTTGTGGAAGTAGTCACCAGAAGAACTCAGGACAGAAATACTTAAAAAAGTTTCCATTGGGAATGTGGATAGAAAGAGTAGGACAAAAGAATGTACAATTCAGTCTGTTATTATATGTTGGTAATCCTTTGATTAAAACAATAAGAATAAAGAAAACAAAAAGAGCCAAGCTGGTTGAAGCCAAGAACAGCCAGAAAGATGAATCTACTGCAAGCTAAAACCATCCTAGTATCTTGAACACCTGGGGAAATGGGATGGCAGGTGGAATGGTAGGGTTGGAGCTGTTTAGGAAGCTTCTAGGAGGAGATACACACAGATCTTGGGTGAGGAAGAGAAGTGATGGAGTGCTGTGGGGGAGGGCAGGCAGGGAGTGAAAAGCACCGGGGAAGGCTTGCCACCTGAGGAGGAGCTGAGTGCTCTGTGGGGTAGGGGACATTATGCTTAGTGAAATAAGTCAATCACAAAAGGACAAAAATTGTATGAGACCATTATTATAAAAAGTCAAGGAAAGGTTTATGCGGGGAAGGAAATTTACTTTGTTGGTTACCAGGGATGGGAGGGAAAGGGAAGGAAAATTTCTGACTAGTTAAGAGTTATGTGTTGATTTGGGTGAAGGGAAAGCAATATAATAAATGTGTGACCAACAAAATGACAATAGGGAAAAGGAGGAAACAGAAGTGTGCACAAAAGATATAGAAACAGAGGCAAATACTAATACATGCACACACACACACACACATGCACAACCCATAAAAATGGCAAACATTAAACACACATTATTATTCTAATCTAAATCGGTAGATAAAGTTAATAAAGTATTATTCAAAACCAAGCTAAACACTATATAAAAATAAAGTAAATGCAATTGACCTTGAAAAAAATGAAAATGTAAGGCTACTGATTAGAAAAATTGCAATCTTTAAAAGCAGTCTGCAAGAATGGTGCTGCCCTTGAGTTATTAGTGCATTTTGGTGGACTTCTTTTTTTTGTGTGTGTCAGGGTTAGGGTTATGGCTATGGCTTGGGTTAGGACTACTGTTTTTTTTTTAAAAATTTACTTTTATTGTGGTGAAAACATACACACCAAAACATTTACCAACACAACAACTTCCATGTTTACAGTTCAGAGAGGTGGACATTTTCAAACTGCTGAAAACACTCCAGTTCTATGCTTACGTGGGGAGAGTGAGAAGCCAGCTGACTTAAACTAACAAGAAATAACCCCATTTCTTGTTGCAAACGTTGAGATAATTTTGAATATTTTATTCAGGGACTGAAGTCTTTCTTGTTTCTGGGGACCTAAAGCTTTTGTTTCAAAGAGCATGTGTCTTATTTGTCTTTGTCTCTTTTAATTTCTTCATTTATGGATGAGGGATTACAATGCAGAGGAATAGGTCACTTTCAGTACTGGAATATCCATATTCCACTTACAATAATTAGTCTAGCAAGAGGGGCTTTGCTTTGTTTATCGTCATTTTCTTTCTCCTTTTGTAGACTATGAAAATGTAGAAGAATATTTTCTAATGGAGTAAATCTTTGCTTGAGTTTATTTTAATAGTTAAAGCTCTGGGCTGCTAACTGAAAGGTAGGCAGTTCAAACTCACCAGTAGCTCTTTGGGAGAAAGATCCAACAGTCCACTTTGTCAAGATTGTAGCCATGGAAACCCTATGGGAAAGTTCTCTGTCCTATAAGTTTGCTATGAGTCCGAATTGACTCAATGGCAGTGGGTTTGTTTGGGCTTATAATTCTAGGGTGCATATTGATATATAAATTAAGATTTCAAATTAAAAAATTTTTGAAAAAATTAAAAAAATATTTTTGAAGTAATGTCACTATAGCAACAAAAATGCTAATAATTTAGTGCCTAAAATTGCATACTAAAATACTGAAATATGTAATATGTAGTCATTAGAATTCTTTAAAACAAGCAAGTAAGCAAACAATTAAATCTCCAACCAAGCGAAAAGCCCCAGGTAGCCTACTCTTATCTCTCAGAAGAGGGCTTATGCTTGCAGTTTGCCCTGGGGAAACTGCCTGCAGGAAAGGGTCAAAACTCCTGTTAATGCACAAAAGATAAATCTCAGGCATTTCTGTTTTCTTACCAAATCTCATTACAGATGCTAATTCCCATTTTAATGACAACACACAGCTCCTTTTGATAATGCTCAAGGTTTGCTAAAGTTCTTTAATACTAGCCTTTTAGACTGTTTCTGGGAGTCCTTTCCTTTCCCCAGTTACAGATTACCTGTGGGAAATCTATCATAAACAGAGCTTTTAGTTTGTGGATTATTCTCAGGGGTGAATTATTACCCGGTCAAAGTCAGCTCTGATTTGTACTGAGTACTGGTGTATTATTTTGTTTTGGTAACTCCTTTCTTTGGAGCACAGAACCAAGGTGTTAGTTTGTTGTTGTTAGGCGCTGTTGAGTTGGTTCTGACTCATAGGGTACAACAGAATGAAACATTGTCAGGTCCTGCTCCAGCCTTACAATCCTGGCTATGTTGGAGCTCACTATTGCAGCCGCTGTGTCAATCCATCTTCCTATTTTTTGCTGACCTTCTACTTGATATTCTTCTCCAGGTAGTGGTGTCTCCTGATCAAGTATCCAAAGTATGTGAGATGAAGTCACTTCTAATGAGATTCTGGCTGTATACTTCGTCCAAGACAGATTTGTTAGTTCTTCTGATAGTCCATGGCATATCCACTATTCTTCTCCAACACCATAATTCAAATGCATCAATTTTTTGGTCTTCCTTATTTGTCTAGCTTTCACATGCATACGAGGCAATTGAAAATGGCTTGGGGTCAGGCCATACTTAGTCCTCAAAGCAACGTCTTTGATTTTTGACACTTTAAAGAGGTTTTTTTTTTTTTTTTTTTTGCAGCAGATTTGCCCAACACAGTATGCCATTTGATTTGACTGCTCCCTCCAATGGGCGCTGATTGTGGATCCAAGTGAAATGAAATACTTGACAACTTCAGTTTTTACTCTGTTTATCATGATGTTGCTTATTGGTCCAATTGTGAGGATTTTTGTTTTCTTCATGTTGAGGTGTAATCCATATTGAAGACTGTAGTCTTCGATCTTCATCAGTAAGTACTTCAAGTTCTCTTCACTTTTAGCAAGCAAAGTTGTGTCATGTACATATTGCAGGTTGTTAATGAGTCTTCCTCCAATCCTGATGTCATGTTCTTCTTCATATAGCCCACCTTCTTAGATTGAATAAGCATGGTGAAAATCTACAACCCAGATACATTACCTTTCCTGATTTTAAACCATGCAGTATCCCCTTTTTCTGTTTGAAGGACTATGTCTTGGTCTATGTACAGGTTCTGCATGAGCACAATTAAGTATTCTGGAATTCCAATTCTTCACAATGTTGTTAAAAATTTTTATGATCCACACAGTCAAATGCCTTTGCATAGTCAATAAAACACAAGGAAACTTGTTTCTGGTATTCTCTGCTTTCAACCAAGATCCATCTGACATCAACAATGATATGTCTCATTCCACGTCCTCTTCTCAATCCAGCTTGAATTTCTGGCAATTCCCTGTCAATGTACTGCTGGAACCATTTCTGAATTCTCTTCAGCAAAATTTTACTTGCTAGTGATATTAATGATACTGTTTGAGAATTTCCACATTCTGTTGAATATCCTTTCACTGGAATTGGCACAAATGTAGAGCTCTTCCAGTTGGTTGGCTAAATTTTTTGGCATAGACAAGTGTTTCCAGCACTGCATCATATGTTGAAACATCTCGAATGGTATTCCATTGATTCCTGGAGTCTTGTTTATTGTCCATGTCTTTGGTACAACTTGCACTTCTTCCTCCAGTGCCATTGATTCTTAGTCATATATTTCCTCCTAAAATGACTGAACATCAACTAATTCTTTTTGGTACAATGACTGTGCATTCCTTCCATCTTCTTTTGATGCTTCCATATCTATCTATCTGTGTCTATCTATCTGTCTATATCTATCTATCTATCTATGTATATAACTCGAAAGGAAGGTTGGGCAATACTACTTCCGTAGTGATATTGCCTCGGAAACCCAAGGAGGGGTCGCTATGAGTTGGGGCCAACTCGATGGCACATAACAACAACAACAACATATATATATATAATATTATAATTTAATTTTTTTTAAAAAAATAACTGTTATTGAAATATAATTTATGTACAGTGAAATACATAAAACTAAAGTGACATGCATCAGTGCATTTTTTTTTTTTTGCAGTGTTCCCTCCCCTCCCTTTTCCACCCCTGGTAACCAACAGAGAAAGTTTCCTTCCATGTATAAACGTTTTCTTGACTTTTTACAATAATGAACTAATACTGCACTTGTCCTTCTGTGATTGACTTATTTCATTCAGCATTATGTCCTCCAAGTTCATCCATGGTATGCGGAGTTTTGCAGATTCTATAATATTCTTTAGTGTTGCATAGTATTCCATTGTGTGTATGTAACATAGTTTGGTTAACCATTCTTCTATTGATAGGCACCTAGGCTTTTCCCTCTTTGCTATTGTAAATAGTACTGTGATGAACATGAGTGTGCATATATCTGTTCTTGTCCTGGCTCTCACTTCTTTAGGATATTTAACCAGTAATGCGATTGCTGGGTCAAATGGTATTTCTAATTTCAGCTTTTTAAGGAATTGCCATACTGTGTTCCACAGTGGTTGTACCATTTTACAGTCCCACCACCAGTGTATGAGATTCCAATCTCTCCACATCCTTGCCAGCATTTGTTATTTTCTGTTTTGCTGAACTTTGCCATTAGTGCTGGGGTGAGATGGTATCTCGTTGTTTTGATTTGCATCTCTCTGATGGCTAATGACAGTGAGCATTTCTTCATATATTAGCTGGCCACCTGAATATCCTCTTTGGTGAAGTATCTTTTCATTCCTTCTACCCATTTTTTAATTGGATTGTTTGTCTTTTTGTTGTTGAGGTGTTGGAGTTTTCTATAAATTTTAGAGATAAGTCCCCTGTCAGATATATCATTGCTGAATACTTTTTCCCAATTTGTAAGTTCTCTTTTTACTCTTTTGGAGAAGTCTTTGGACGCACATAAAAATTTAATTTTTAGAAGGTCCCATTCTGTTGTTTGTGTATTTTGTGTTATGCTTGACAGTTTATGCCATAAATGAGGGCCCCTAAATTTGCCCCTATTTTTTCCTTGAGGGACTTTATAGTTTTCGGTTTCACATGTAAGTCCTTGATCCATCTAGTGTTAATTTTTGTGTATGGTGTGAGGTATGCATCTTGTTTCATTTTTCTGCAAGTGGATATCCAGTTTTGCCTGCACCATTTGTTAAGGAGACTATCTCTTCTCCATTTAATTTCAGCCCTTTGTGAAAAATCAGCTTACTATAGGTTGATGGATCCATTTCTGGGTTCTTAATTCTGTTCTACTAGTCTATGTGTCTGTCATTGTACTAGCACCAGGCAGTTTTGACTGCTGTAGCTGTATAGTAGGTTTTGAGATAGGGGAGTGTGAGGCCTCCTACTTTGTTCTTCTTCTTCAATAGTGCTTTACTTACTCGAGGTCTCTTTCTTGTCCATATAAAATTACTGATTGTTTTTTTCCGTATCCTTAAAGAATGTTGATGGGATCTGGATTGGGAGTGCATTGAATATATAGACTGCTTTGGGTAGAACTGACATTTTCACAATGTTCAATCTTCCTATCCACAACCATGGTATATTCTTCCATTTATGTAGATCTCTTATGGTTTCTTGGAGTAGTGATTTGTAGTTTTCTTTGTATAGGTCTTTTATGTCTCTTGTTGTTGTTGTTGTTATGTGAGGTTGAGTCAGATCCGACTCATAGTGACCCCTCCTTGGGTATCCAAGGCAGTATCACTACAGAAGTAGATTGCTCAACCTTCCTTCTGAGGAGTGGCTGGTGATTTTGAACTGCCAGCCTTCTGGTTAGCAGTCAAGTACCTTAAGCATTTTTTGTCTCTAGTGAGATTTATTCCCAGATATTTTATTTTTTTTGGGTAGCTATATCTCGGAAGGAAGGTTGGGCATTCCTACTTCTGTAGTGATACTGCCTCGGAAACCCAAGGAGGGGTCGCTATGAGTCGGGGCGACTCGATGGCATATAACAACAACAACATTGTAAATGGTATTGATTTCCTTGCTTCTTTATCAGCAGCCTCTTTGCTGGTGTGGAGGAATCTAAGTGAGTTTTGTATGTTGATCTTGTATTCTGCCACTATGCTAAATCTCTCAATTAGTTCCAGTAGCTTTTTGCTGAGTCTTTTGGGTTTTCTGTGTATAGCATCATATCATTAGCAAATAGGGATAGTTTGACTTCTTCCTTACCAATTTGGATACTTTGATTTCTGTTTCTTGCCTTATTTCCCTGGCTAGGACTTTCAATAAAATGCTGAATAGAAGTAGTGATAAGAGGGCATCCTTGTCTGGGGCCTGTTTTGCAAGGGGAATGGTTTCAGTCTCTCTCCATTGAGAATAATGTTGGCTGTTGGTTTTGCATATATGCCCCTTATTATGTTGAGGAATTTCCTTTCTATTCCGATTTTGCAGGAAGTTTTGATCAGGAATGGGTGTTGGATTTTATCAGATGCCTTTTCTATATTGATTGATATGATCATGTGGTTCTTTTTCTTTATTTTACTTATGTAATGTGTTATGTTGATTATTTTTCTAACGTTGGACCATCCTTGCTTACCTGATATGAACCCCACTTGATCATAATAAATTATTATTTTTTGATATATTGTTGGAGTCTATTGGCTAGGATTTCTTTGAAGATTTTTGCATCTATGTTCATGAGGGATATTGCTCTGTAGTTTTCCTTTTGAGTGAAGTCTTTACCTGATTTTGGTATCAAGGTTATGCTTGCTTCATAAAACAAATTTGGGAGGATTCCATCCTCTTCTATGTTTTGGAATAGTTTGAGTATGATTGGTGTCAGTTTGTCTCTGAATGTTCGATAGAATTTCCAGTGAAACCATCTGGGCCAGGGCTTTTTTTCTGTTGGTAATTTTTTAATGACCTGTTCAATTTCTTCTTTTATTAAGGGTTTGTTAACACCTCAGCCTCTGTTAGTTTAGCTAAGTAGTATGTTTCAAGAAATGTGTCCATTTCTTCTAGATTTTCAAATTTGTTGGAGTGTAGTTCTTCATAGTATCCTGATATTATCCTTTTAATTTCTGTTGGTTCTGTTCTGGTGTCACCCAATTCATTTCTTATTCATATTATTTGTATTCTCTCCCTCTTTTCCTTTGTTGAATCTGCCAGTGCTTTGTTAATTTTATTATTATTTTCAAAGAACTAGCTTCTAGTCTTGTTGATTTTTTTCTATTGTCTTTTCTATTTTCTGTTTCATTTCTTTCTTTTTTCCTAAAATGTTTTTAATGCATTTTATTGAAATACAATTTATGTACAGTGAAATACACAAAACTAAAGTGACATGGGTCAATGCTTTTTTTTTTTTTTGCAGTGTTCCCTTCCATCCCCTCCCACCCCTGGCAACCAACAAAGAAAGATTTATACCGGAAGGGTGGATGACCAAACTATGGTACATACACATACTGGAATGCTAAGCAGCACTAAAGAATAATGTAGAGTCTGCAAAACACCTCATAATATGGATGAACTTGGAGGACATTATGCTGAGTGAAATAAGTCAATCACAGAAGGACAAATATAGTATAAGTTCATTGTTGTGGAGGGTCAAGGAAAGGTTTATATATGGAGGGAATCTTTCTTTGTTGGTTGCCAAGGGTGGGAGGGGAAGGGAGGGAACACTGCTTTGTCCTCAGGGATGTGTTCTGGGTATGTATCCTGGTCCCTTGTTTCTCCTGATTTATCTTGCTTCTTTGTGTGGACTGTAATGTCTGTTGTCTCTGAGACATTGTAATATTTTTGTGTTTATATTTAATTGGTGATTTCATGTTGGAGTGATTTGGCCAAGATTTTTGTTTTCTTTGTTTTGTTTGGATGTTATCTAAGTAAGCAGGGTGCTGTGTTCCTTTATTCACTAGTTGGCAGCACTTATACACTCACCACCTGTCTCCTTTCCCATTGCCAGCCTCCTGTATGTCCCTGCTGTCCTTGGCAAGTGGAGCCTATTCTTAGGTCCCTGGAATCTGAATGAGAGAATACTGTCACTTTAAATATCCAAAATGGCTGCCTCTTACAAACATTCAAAATGGCTGCACCCTCGGTCACTTTAAATATCCAAAATGTTAACAATCAAAATGGCTATGCTCACTGGACACCCAAAAGTCCACACAGCTCAATTGCCTCCCTCTTTGTTGTTTCCTTTCCTGGTCATTGGCCACCAGCACAATTGTTCCTGCAGCCCTTGGTGACCAGGGCTGACCTTTAGGTCAATTCTCATTTCCTAACACCACTTGGAAATATTCAGGCTGTTGGTCCTGTCAGAGTAGCTGACAGGCCACAGCTCCATCCATCTCCATACTCACTGTTTTCATTCAGGTTCTTCTACTAGTTGATGCCTAATCCACTTCTGTATAGTTCCTTTCAAAGCTCAGGGCTCCAGGATTATCTTCTGTATTTCTGTCAATTGATTTCTCTTTTCTTTGTTGAAGAGGGTCTGTGTAGCTTGTCTGCCTATTCTACCATCTTACTGGAAGTCTTATACAATCCTTACTCAATATTTCGCCCACAGAATCCTTCAATATTGCAACTCAAGACTTGATTTTTTCCTTCATTTCTTTTAGCTTGGGAAATGCTGAGCATGTTCTTCTTTTTTGGTTTTTTGACTCCAGATCTTTGTACATTTCATTATAATACTTATCTTCTCAAGCTGCCCTTTGGAATCTTCTGTTCAGCTCTTCTACTTCATCATTTCTTTCTTTTACTTTAGCTAATCTACAGTCAAGAGCAAGTTTCAGAGTCTCTTTTGACATCCATTTTGGTCTTCTTTCTTTTCTGTCTTTTATTTGTTTATTTATTGTGATTTGGGTGTAAGTTTACAGACCAAATTGGTTTTCCATTCAACAATTCATACACATTTTGTTGCAATCCTCACAGTGTAACCGCACTCTTCCCACTGCCTCCCTGTGCTTGCCATTTCCCTTCATCTGCCTTTCCTATCCCTTCCTGCCCTCTTAGTTTTATCCCTGGACAAAAGCTGCCTTTTGATCTCATATGGTTGATTGTTCTAATGAGTACATACCTTTCTGGTATTATTGTTCACCTTCTAGGTCTGTCTATAATTTGGCTGAAAGTTGAGCTATGGGATGTTTAGTTCAGTTCCTGGCTTGAAGGGTGTCTAACAGTCATAATCTTGGAGGTTCTACCAGTCTTCATCAGACCAGCAATCTGGTCTTTTTTTTTCTTGAGTTTTGTTTCACATTTTTCTCCCACTCTACCCAGGACCTCCTATTGTGAGCTCTTTCAGAGTGCTCAGCAACAGTAGCCAGGCATCATTTAGTTCTTCTGTTCTCAGGGTCATGGAGGCTGGGGTTCATGTAGTCCATTAGTCCTTTGGATTGATTGTTTCCTTGTTTCTTTGATTTTCTTCACCCTTCTTTGCTCCAGATGGGGAGAGACCAATAGTTGCACCTTAGATGGCTGCTCACAGCTTTTAAGACCCCAGTTGCTACTCAACAAATTAGGATGTACAACATTGTCTTTGTGGACTATTGTGACAGTTGACTTTAGTGTCCCCCAAGATTGTAGTCCTGAGCCCATCGGCCCAGGGATTCATCCCTTTAAGGTATTTGTTTATGATTAAGAAGTTTTCATAACTTTGCACCCTGTATGCTCTACTATGTTCATGCATGATATATTTTCAGCACCTTTAAATACAGTCTTTCATGTTTTTTTAAGACCTTTGCTTTCTTCATTATGAAGCCCTTGATGTTATCCCACAACTGTCTAGTCTTCAATCATTAGTGTTCAGTGCATCAAATCTATTCTTGAGATGGTCCCTAAATTCAGATGGGATATACACAAGGTCATACTTTGACTCTCATGGACTTGTTTTAATGTTCTTTAGCTTCAGCTTGAACTTGCATGTATACAATTGATAGCCTGTTCTTCATTTGGCCTCTGGCCTTATTCTGATTGATGATATTGAGCCTGTCCATAATCTCTTTCCACAGATGTAGTCTATTTGATTCCTGTTTATTCCATCTGGTGAGGTCCATATGTATAGTCACTGTTTATGCTGTTGATAAAAGGTATTTGCAATGAATACTTCATTGGTCTTGCAGAATTCTATCATGAGATGGCTGGTATCATTTCTATCACCAAGACCATATTTTTAAACTACTCTGTTTCCAACTTTCACATTCTAATCACCAGTAATTATCAATGCATCTTGATTACATGTTTAATCAGTTTCAGACTACAGAAGTTGGTATAAATCTTCAATTTCTTTTTTCATCCTTGGCTTTAGTGGTTGGTGCATAAATTAGAATGATAGTCATACGAACTGGTCTTCCTTGTAGGCTCATGGATATTATCCTATCACTGACAGCATTGTACTTCATGATAAATCTTGAAATGTTCTTTTTGACAATGAATTTGATGCCATTCCTCTTCAATTTGTTATTCCTGGTATAGTAAACCAAAAAATCAAACCCACTGCCATCGAGTCAATTCCAACTCATAGTGACCCCCATTGGGTTTACAAGGTGGTAAATCTTTTCAGAAGCAGATTGTCCTGTCTTCTGTCCATGGAGTGGCTGATGGGTTTGAACCATCAACCTTCTGGTTAGTTTTAGGCACTGTGCCACCAGAGCACCTTTCCTGGCACAATAGACCACATGATTGGCTGATTCAAAATGGCCAATACCAGTCCATTTCAGCTCACTTATGCCTAGGATATTGATATTTATGTGTTCCATTTCATTATTGGTGACTCCATTTTTCCTAGATCCATACTTCCTACATTCCATGTTCTGATTATTAATAGATATTTCAAGTTGTTTCTTTTGCATTTGAATCATGTCCTATCAGCAAATGAAAATCCCCAAATCTTTACTCCATCCACATCATTAAGGTTGACTCTACTTTGAGGAGGTAGCACTTCCTCAGTTGTATTTCGAGTGCTTTCCAACCTGAGGGGCTCATCTTTCAGCACTATATGACAATGTTCCTTTGCTATTTGCAAGGTTTATACTGGCAATTTTTTTTTTAAGAAATAGATCACCAGGTCCTCTTCCTAGTCTGTCTTAGGCTGGAAGCTTTGCTAAAACCTGTCTACCAAGGGTGACCTGCTACTACCTGTAATACCAGTGGCATAGTTTCTAGCATCACTGCCAACATGCAAACCACCACAGTACAACAAACTGACAGACAAGTGTGTTAATTTAGGAAAATATAAATGTATGATCCTGATTTGATCAGGAAATTACTGAGTTTGGTAAGTAAAAGACTTTTCAAGAAACTGAGAAGAGATTTTTTGAAAATATGTGCATGTGATGACTTCCCTTCCCCCTAAAATTGAGAAAAAATTTCTGCTTTCTGTTCTGTCCTCGAATTTGAGGTCAGAGCAAGGGAATAGGAACGAATGATGAAACCCACAGGATGGGGCTAAGCCTGGAACCTGGACAATCTTCTCTTTCCTCCACCTATCAGGGAGGACAAGCCTTGGGACTGTTTTTATCACCAGTCCTTTAGCTCCCCCTGCTGACCACTCAGGGGCTACTCAGAGTAGTCCTGCCAGGGAAGAGGCCTGAGAGGGCTCTGGTGGTGGGATTGCTAAAGCCAAGGGGATTGCCTGGGAGAACCTGATGGGCAGATGTTTAGACAACAGTCAACTGGAGAAGAAGCCAGAACCTCTGCTCCTCATCAGGATCAAGTCACATCACCCTCATGATAAGCAGCCCCACAAAGAAAGGAAGAAGTTGAGTTAGATTTCTCAGTCTGTTTATTCCTGGTGCTGTCAATTTTCTCTTTTTGGTGAATAAAATTGGTTCTATAGTTTCAAATCCTGTATTGACCTCCTTTAATACCCGCAGAAGGAGCCCTAACTCTTTAGGTTAGTAGATGTTGTTGCTGTTGTTATGTGCCGTCGAGTCGGCCCCGACTTATAGCGACCCCTCCTTGGGTTTCCGAGGCAGTATCACTACAGAAGTAGATTGCCCAACCTTCCTTCCGAAGGTTAGTATATAAGACCCCTCATAATATGTCCTTAGCTTTTTTTTTTCCTCTCTTCATTTTCTGTAACTTGGCACCTTCCCTAGGCTCAGATCTGTGCCCTGGGCAGGAATATTTTTGGTTATGTGAAGACAAATGAAATACTTGCTCCAGTTATCTGGAGAGAAACTTGAGGTTATGAAAAGTTATAGGAGGAAGGTGCTATTTGCTCTGATGTCTCAGGCAGAGGAATCACAGTTAATGTGGGAATCCTTTGAAAGATTACACTGGAAACAGACCCGTGCTAATATTTTACAAGCAGGTTGTTGAAGTTGCATTAATGGAATTATGCATATTCCTACTCCAGAAAAAACTGATTATTGTGGTGATTTGTATTTGTGTAGTGCCTAAAGCATTTGACTGCTAACCAGAAGGCTGGTGGTTCAAACTCACTAGCCACTCCTCAGAAGGAAGATTGGCCAATCTACTTCTGTAGTGAAACTGCCTTGGAAACCCAAAGAGGGGTTGCTATGAGTTGGATCCGACTTGATGGCAGTGAGTTTGGTTTGGTTTTTGGAACAGGTATTTTAGGCAAAAACCTGATCGTAGTACTAAACTTGAAGTAAAGCACCCCTTATTTCCCTTCTATGGACCCAAATCCATTCCTCTGCCCTACACAGTTTCTAAGAATACCCTCTGAGGGAAGAAAGAAGGAGTGCTTCCCACAGGTCATACACTGGCCTTGCTCTCCTGATCTTGCCACATCATTTCACACTTTTGTTCATTCAATTTCTTCTGTCTTTTGGCAAAGGACAGTGGGAGCCTCCAGCTCAGTTGTGACCTTCTTGTGACATCTTTCTTGGGTCTCAGGCACAGGTAGGTGTTCCCTGCTTTTGTCTCCCATAGTACTCACTACACTCTTCTGTACTAGTCCTTATTACATCGTAGTGTAACAATCTATTTACAAGACCCTCAACCTTACACTTCCCCTTTTATCCACCCCCTCTCCTGACACCTGTAGTGTGAACTACTCAGATAAGGGGACCATGCTTTGTTTAGTAAACAGCCTGCCACATAGTAGGTGCTCAGTAATCTTTGTTGAATGGATTAACAAGCTTCCATATGGTGAAGGAACGTGGGATAAAGGACTAACAGAGGGGACTGATGGCAGGGGTATTTATGTAGGACTCTGACTCACATCAATTCTGGAGGATAAGTTTAGCTTTGAGGCAGGAGGATGGATAAATTGAGTATTTGAGATCAGACACAACAGGTGGTAGGTAGGTCTCTGACTGCACATGCCAAACCTGGGAAGCAGGAATTGCCCATGAGCCACTATCTTGAGGAATGTAGCCAGGCTCAATCATATTGCTGAAGACCAATCAGGAGACACAGCTCTGGACTGGCATAAGACCTCGATGTCTACTATAATGTAAGCTTCACAAGGACAAGACAGACCCTAGCTGTTGTGTTTGCTGCTATGTCCCTCATGTTTAGCACTGTGCGTGGTGTGTGGACAGCGTTTGCTAATCAGCCAGTTTATTAATGCACTGGACTTGATGGAGTGGAAGTAGAAACAAGACTGTTCCTTCCAGATGCTCCACAATAAACCAGCTTACTGTCACCGTTCTTCTCTCTCCCTGGGTGAAATCGTGGCAAGCCCCATAGCCTTTCTACATACTCTTAGGTCTCAGTTTCAGCTTGTGAAAAGTCTAGTCCGAAGCTTGGTCTCTCATTGCATTCAAAGCACTTTTTGCTTGGAGTAGGGAAGAAGTGTGTGGGCAGCCTCTTCCTTGCTTCCCACCTTGTCCTCCGTTTCCTTCTACCCCAGTCACCGTGTGTCTCCTCTGGTTGTTTGGTTGTTATAAGGAGGTGCCGGAGAGAGGAGAGTGAAGTAGTCACAAAGGCTTTACTTGACCAGTGTGTTTGTAATCTGGCCTTAGAGTCCTCATTAGCTGGTGGATGTTCAAATGCTGTCTGGGGAGGTGGGGAGAGGGTAATTTTTGTGGGTTTGTCAGAGCTCCCCCTGCCCAATCTTTGCAGTTTCTTTGATACCTCCTTCAGTTGACCATTTACAGTTCTCACCTGTCATCCCCTGGCCACCAGCAGAAGTCTTCACATAGACTCCTTATTGGGATGATTCTGTCCTGTGGGCAGACCCCCTTTTGTAGGGGTCTACTTCTGAACAGAAGATTTCATAGAGCAGCTTGAGTAGACAAAGCCAATTACTATAATGAAATGTGCAAAGACCTGGAGTCTGAAAAGCAAAAGGAAGAACAAGCTCAGCATTTCTCAAACTGAAAGAACTGAAGAAAAAATTGAAGCCTCGAGTTGCAATATTGAGAGATTCTATGGACAAAATATTGAATGATGCAGGAAACATCAAGAGAAGATGGCAGGAATACACAGAGTCACTGTACCAAAAAGAACTGATCGATCTTCATCCATTTCAGGAAGTGGCATATGATCTAGAACCAATGGTAATGAAGGAAGAGGTCAAAGCTGCAATGAAAGAACTGGCGAAGAACAAGGCTCCAGGAATTGATGGCACACTGATTGAGATATTTCAACAAACAGATGCCCCATTGGAGGCACTCACTCAGTTATGCCAAGAGATTTGGAAGACAGCTACCTGGCCAACTGACTGGAAGAGATCCATATTTGTGCCCATTCCAAAGAAAGGCGATCCCACAGAATGTGGAAATTATAGAACAATATCATTAATATCGCACGCAAGTAAGATCTTACTGAAGATAATTCAGAAACGTTTGCAGCAGTATATTGACAGAGAACTTCTAGAGGTTCAAGCCAGATTCAGAAGAGGACATGGAACAAGGGATATCATAGCTGCTGTCAGATGGATCTTGGCTCAAGGCAAAGAATACCAGAAAGATGTTTACTTGTGTTTTATTGACTATGCAAAGGCATTTGATTGTGTGGATCATGACAAATTATGGATAACATTGAGAAGAATGGGAATTCCCGAGCACTTGATTGTACTCATGAGGAATCTGTACCCTGACCAGGAGGCTGTCGTTCGAACAGAACATGGGGACACTACATGGTTTAAAATCAAGAAGGGAGTGTGTCAGGGTTGTATCCTTTCTCCACACTTATTCAATCTATATGCTGAGCAAATAATCCGAGAAGCTGGACTGTATGAAGAAAAACATGGTATCAGGATTTGAGGAAGAATCATTAACAACCTGAGATATGTAGATGATACAACTTTGCTTGCTGAAAGTGAGGATGACTTAAGGCACCTACTGATGAAGGTTGAAGAATACAGTCTGCAGTATGGATTACGTCTCAATATAAAGAAAACAAAAATCCTCACAACTGGACCAATGAGCAGCATCACAATAAATGGAGAGAAGATTGAAGTTGTCAAGGAATTCACATTGCTTTGTTCTACAATCGATGCCAACGGAAGCAGCAGTCAGGACATTAGATGACATGTAGCATTGGGAAAGTCAACTGCAAAGGAACTGTTTCAAGTGCTGAGGAGCAAGGATATCTCCTTGAGGACTAAGGTGCGCCTGACACAGCCATGATATTTCCAATCGCCTCGTATGCATGTGAGAGCTGGACAATGAATAAGGAAGACCGAAGAAGGGTTGATGCTTTTGAGTTGTGGTGCTGGTGAAGAATGCTGAAAGTACCGTGGACTGCTAAAAGAACTAACAGATCTGTCCTGGAGGAAGTGCAGCCAGAATGCTCCTTGGAAGCAAGAATGGCCAGACTTCGTCTCACCTATTTTGGTCATGTTGTCAGAAGGGACCATTCCCTGGAGAAGGATGTCATGCTTAGTAGGGTGGAGGGTCGACGAAAGAGGGGGAGGCCTTCAACAAGATGGATTGACATGGTGGCTGTGATGATGGGCTCAAGTATAGCAGGGATTGTGGGGCTGGCGCGGGATCGGGCAGTGTTTCGTTCTGCTGTGCATGGGGTCGCTATGAGTCGGAAATGACTCGATGGCACTTAACAACAACAACAACAACTTCTGGCCCACAGGACCCAGGCAATGGCTCCACCCTTGGCAGAAGTACAGCCTCACTTCCTTACAGATCTCTTTCCTCATCTGTTGGGGCAGCTTGCCTCTCACCTGTAGAGTCAGAAATGATTGCGTGCATTCTCCTAATTCCACAAAACAGCACCCAAGATTTTTGAGTGGTTTCCCTCCCTTCACTTGCTTTATGGTGGGGGAATCATTTTGTGCTCCCTTCCTCCATGGTGGGTGGGGGTGGGGACATATGGCATCCCTGCCAACATCCTTCTGAGCAATCCCCAGCCTTTCCTTTCTGAAGGAGTGATAGATATAGTCACCGGACTTTTTTTTTTTTTTGGTTTACCCTTTCCTAGACAATTCTACATAGGTGATTGTGGTAGTTATGTTTGTGTGTCAACTTGACTGGGCCTGGTTGAGTAGCTGGGCAGCTGGTGATAGTTATTCCTCATGATGAGACTAGTAATCAATTTCATGGCAGAATCTACTGTGAGCAGCTGAGTAGCTGCCTTTGGGATGTGGTCTGTTTCCCGTATATAAGCAGAAGTCTTGGGGAATGGTCTCTAGCTTATGGCACGCTTGAACCTTGCATGGATCCGTGTTGTTGTTCAGCAGCCTGCCATGCTCTCCCAACCTTGGGACTTTCAATGGACTTGAATTAATGGCCTGCCATGTGGTTTGGTAACATTGGGATTGTGCCTTTTTACTTGTCAACCTTGGACTTGGCAGCCTCATCAGCCAGCAGCTGTCTGAGTGAAGAAAAGCCTCTAGCTTCAGTGGACCAGGAACAGGAGGCAGAGCTGAACCCCAAGGCTGAGGGGCTCTCATCCAGCCCCTAGAGCCTGGGACTTTGAACTCAGACTTAAAGCCTCTAAACTGTAAGAGAATAAGCTCCTATTTGTTCAAGCCATCCTATTTGTGGTATAATCCTGTCAGAGTGGTACTAGATAACCAGAACAGTAATCAAGCACCTCTTTTTAGAATGTGTAGAAATTCAATACCCTTTGTCTTCCACTTTGGAGTCCCTGGTTGGCACAAATGGTCAATGTTCTGAGATACTAATTGACAGTAAAGTAGTCAAGATTTACTTCTGAAAAATCAGCCATTGAAAATCCTATGGAGCAGAGTTCTGCTCTGACATACATGGGCCTGCCAGGAGTCAGAGTTGACTCCATGGCAACTGGTTACCATATATATTAAAAAACAAAAACCAAAAAACAAAAAACCCAAACTCATTGTCGTCGATTCAGTTTGACTCATAGTGACCTCTTCTTGGGTTTCCAAGGTGGTATCTTTATGGAAGTAGATTGCCCAATCTTCCTTACGAGGAGTGGCTGGTGGGTTCGAACTGCCAACCTTCTAGTTAGCAGTTAGATGCTTTAGGCACTATGCTACCAGAGCCCTTGATTATTCTTTCCATCCTCTCTACCCCTCTTGGGTCACTGTCTTCTGCCCATACTCATACCACCTTCCCATACTCATACCCCCCACCCCTCCCGCACAACTGGGGGTAATGAAAAGATTAATACTGCACACTCTTATGCCTTTTTCTGTCACTTGAGTCTTTAAACAGCTCTGTGAGGAAGATGAGTCAGGTTTACGCCTGCTTTACAGGTGAGAAAACTGAGGCTTAGAGAGGTGAAATGCCCTGTTCATGGCTCAGGGCTAGTGGCAGGTCTGAGATGCAGACGTAGACATTTGGAGGCTGAGCCTGGACCGTGGTGCCAGTGCCACTGGGAGGCAGCATGGCATTGTAGAAGGGAGGGAGTTGGACTAGAATTTAGAGAAGCAGCTAATCTTTTGGACATTTATATTTTTTTCAGCTGAAAAACGGGAATAAAATTACCTACTACTCATAGCTGCCATGAGAAAAGAGAGCTTCCATTTTAAAGGGCTTTTGACCTGCAGCCCTTGATACCACCAAATTCTAATGAAATGACTCAGAGACAGACAGAATTGCTGTACAAACCGCCTAACAGACACGAAATAGAAGGAAATATGAGGACCAAGGAATTCTGGTAGCTCTTCACTCTTCTATTTTCTCTTAGAGTGATTACTTCAGCCTGTGAAAACATGGGAAGACGTTTGGTATCTCAGAGATGATTCCCAAACTTGAGCATGCAATCAGAATCGTTAGAAGGGCTTGTTAAAACACAGATCGCTGGGCCCTACCTCTATAGTTTCCAACATGGTTGGTCTGTGATGGGGTCGATACTTTGCATTTCTAATAAGTCCTAGCGTTGCAGGAGAAAAACCTGGTGATATTTCCCCCTTAAGATTAAAAAACAAAGCCATTGCCTAGTTGATTCCCACTCATAGTTGCCCTACAGGTAGAGTTGACTATCCCATAGGGTTTCTAACACTGTAAAGGTTTACAGAAGCAGAGCATTTCATCTTTTTTCCACAGTTCAAACTGCCAACCTAAAGGTGAGCAGCCAAGTGCTTTAACCACTGCAGCACCAAGAGTCTTCACAAAGATTACAGCATAGAAAACCCTAAGGGGCAGTTCTAGTCTGTTACATGGGAGTCAGTGAGTAGAAAGTGACTCTGTGGCACCTAACAACAATAATAATCACAAGTTCCCAGGTGATGCTAGTGTTGCTATTCTGAGTACCACAATTTGAGAACCAGTGTCCTAGAGGGTCTACTCCCGGGTGGGTGCAGAGACCTGGTGTGGAGATGCCTTTTTTTTTTTTTTTTAACCCTCCTTTGATTTTCATTAAGTGGTGTCCAGTTCACAACTCAGGCATCTGGAACAGGGTCACTGGCAGCTTTAGTGGATGTGGTTAGTGCAGAACCAGAGAAAACAAAGATAACACATTTTTGGCTCTTGTGCTTTAAAAAGCCTGACTAAAGGTGCAAGACAATAAAGATTTGGATGCATATATAATTCTTTCCTAATCCCAGCTTTTCTCTCTCACCCCCTGAAAGAGTTAGCACAGAGGCAAAGGGTGGGAGCAGGGAGCACTGGCCTCTCAGAACAAGCTCTAGTCCTGAGGTGGCCCATCTCAGAGTTGGTCAGAGCCAGCACCTTTTGGTCCAGCAAGAGGGTGACACTGTACCTGGAGACTGCTGAACCTCCATCCCACCCACCTCATGTGGAAACCTAACCCTGCTGTGTTTTGAACAGATGATGAAGCCTGGACACCTAGATGGTGATGGTGGTGTAGAAGGGGTGACCCTCCTTGCAACCCACATGGTTACACAGGGTTACTATCAACCAGACTTTGCAGGGTTTATTTTACTTTATTTTTGTGTCTATGTTCTTATTTGTCTACTTGTCTATTTGGGGCAACCAGGACCCTAAATTCCTCCTTCCTCTTCCAAAACTTCTGTATCTAGTGTCTTAGTTTCCTAGGGCCATTATAATAAAAATACGGCAAGTGGGGGGCTTTAAATAATAGAAATTGATTTTCTTACAGTTCTGGAGGCTAAAAGTCCCAATCAGGGTCTCTGCTGTGTTGATCCTTCCTTTGTAGGTAGTCCTGGGTGTTACTTGGTTTCTTGGTTTGTACACGATCCTCGCATGGTGCACATACCCTGCTCTCTCTCCCTTAGTGCTTCTCTTTGTGTCTAACCTGCTCTTTTTGTAGCTCAGAAGTGATTCTATTTAGATCCCACCTTACTGGTGGAAACCAAAGAAGAAACTAGTCTATAGGACTAACAGTTCACACGAACCACAACCACAGCCTCATCTATCCTGAGAACTAGATGGTGCCCAGTTACCATACCAACCCATCTGACCAAGAACACAATACATGGTCCTCAATAGAATAAGAGAAAAATGTGGAACAAACCTCAAATTAAAAAAAAAAAAGGCCACACTTACTGAAGTAGTAGAGACTAGAGGACCCCCCAAGACTATTGCCCTGAAATACCTTTTAAACTTGGAACTGGACCCACTCTGGGAGGTCAATTGTCAGCCAAATAAGAGATTGGCTCATAAAATAACCTGTATGACCCATGAATACTATGCTCCTTTAAATAGTCATCTGTATGAGACCAAATGGTCAATATTTACCGTAAAGCAAAGATGAGAAGGTAAAGGGGCTTCTAACAAAGAAAACACTATTTATAAATAGGATTACATCCACAGGTATAAAGATTAGGATTCAATACATATTTTAGGAGGATATAATTTAATTCATGACATCTAGTAAGAGAACACAACTCCCAAAGAACTATAGATCGGGAAGTAGGTGTAAAAGAGAAGAAAGAGGAGATTGGAGGTGGTATATGTTATAATTATTGTAATAATAGTAGCAGTCACTATGAATGTCTATTAGTGTTGCCAGCTGTAAGTCATAGAAGGCCTGGGCCATCAGCTTGTGTGGGATAGGTGAAGAGGAGGTATGAAAAACAACAAATAGACAATAACCATAACAATTTGCAAAATTTTCCTAGAGCTGTAGCTTCTGCTGCATGAATTAGCTTTTTACATTGTTAAACATAATGATTACCATTAATATCTGAATATCCTCATTGCACACAGATAAATTAAAAGTTAACCTTATTTGCAGTACAAAAAAATTTCTTAGATTACATAAAAGAATCACATATTTCTTAATAACATTCCAAACAGAGGGGAAAAGTTTAAAGACACAATTATTATTCCAAGCACTGTGGATCAAGTAGAAATGAAGATGAAGCAAGTTTGAAGTTAAAATGATAAAAAGGTACTCTTCATTTTTTCCCCTCTCATTTGATTAAATAAGAAGGTAAAATTCCAGGTACTTTGCTACCTAATAATTCTCAGGTACTAGTTGTGTGGTGGTGCAGTGGATAAGGGACTTGACTGCTAACCAGGAAGGTCAGTGGTTCAAACCCACCAGCTGCTCTGTGGAGGGAAGACTGGGTGATCTATTTCTGGAAAGATTTACAGCCTCATAAACCCAATGGGAGTTGCTAAATGCCAGATATAATGGCAGTGAAGTTTTTTTTTTTTTTTTTGGCTTTAGGCACTGTGCTAATCACTTTATAAGCATCATATCTAATCCTTACAAGGTATTAAATCCTCTTTTCACAAATGAGGAAACAGGTTTAGGAAGATTAAGAAACATGACCAAGAGTATGGAGTTTGTTAGATGTAAAGCTGGCATGGGAACACAGGTAGGCCTGACTCCACACCTGGACTCCTAACCACAGCACCGTCCTGCTGTGTTTATAGAACAAAATAAAGAGAACAGAAGTGAATATTTACAACACAAAGAAAATCTTTCTGAGCTGAAAAAGATATGAGAGTGTGTAGACCAAAAGAGTTCACTGCAAATCGGGAATAATTTATAAAAACAGATATGCCTAGACACGCTCTGACAAATGTATTGAATCATAAGGGAAAATAAAAAGAAAAAAAGATTACCTATGGAGGAACAATTCAACTGAATCTTGTATTTCTTTAGAAACACCAAGGACTAGAAGACAAATAAACCTTCAGTTTTAAGGGAAAAAAGATTGTGACTGAGACTATTACAACTAAGTTATTAGTTCAGGAGCTCTGGTAGCGTAGTGCCTAAGTCACTTGACTGCTAACTAGAAGGCTGGCTGTTCAAACCCACCAGCCACTTCTTGGAAGGAAGGTTGGGCAATCTACTTCCCTAGTGATACTACCTCAGAAACCCAAGGAGGGGTCGCTATGAGTCAGGTCCGACTCAATGGCAGATAACAACAACAACAAGCTATTAGTTGACTGTGAAGGCACCAGAAAAAATATTCTCAGATAGGCAAAGGTCCATAAAATGTACCAATTATATTTTATTCTTGAAGAAAATTATTTGAAGATGTGTTGCCCGTAACCAAAAGATGAGTCAAAATTAAGAACATGAGAATGAATGGTAATTTCTTCTTTTTTTCTTTTATTATATTTTTGGTAAAAGTTTATACAGAAAATTAGGTTCCCATTTGACAATTACTATGCATATTGTTTGAGTGGCATTGGTTACATTTTCCACAATGTGTCAGCATACTCATTAACTCCATTCTGGATTTTCTGTTTCCATTAATCAAGTTCCATTGCCAGCCCCTTTACCTCCTCATCTTTGCTTTACCATAAATATAGGCCTCTAGTCTCTTCTACTTCAGTAAGTCTGGCCTTTTTTTTTTTTTGAATTTGAGGTTTGTTCTACATTTTTCTCTCATTCTGTCCAGGAGCATGTATTGTGTTCTTGGTCAGATGGGTTGGTATGGTAGCTGGGCACCATCTAGGTCTCAGGATAGATGAGGCTGTGGTTGTGGTTCGTGTGAACTGTTAGTCCTATAGACTAGTTTCTTCTTTGGTTTCCTTCTTTCTTTTTTGCTCCACATGGGTACCGACCAATAGCCATATCTTAGATGGCTGCTCACAAGCTTTTAAGACCCCGGACGCTACTCCCCAAACTAGGATGCAGAACAATATATCTATGAATTATGTTATGCCAATGCTTGTGTTGTCCCCCGAGACTGTGGTTCTAAGCCTTGACACCCAGTAAGCAAAATCTGTGAGGCATTTAGTTATGTCTAGGAAGTATCCAGAACTCTTTCTCCCTATGTGCTTTATTAAAGGAACCTAGGTGGTGCAGTGGTTAAAGCACTAATCCAAAGATCAGCAGTTTGAACCCAGTAACCACAGTATGGGAGGACATGTGGCAGTCTGCTTTTGTAAAGATGTCCAGCCTTGGGAACCCTATGGGGCAGTTCTGCTCTGTCTTGTAGGGTCACTGAGCACCAGAATCGACTTGATGGCTGTTCTGATTACCTAGTGCCACTCTGACAGGAATATACTACAAATGGGAAGACTTGAACAAACAGGAGTTTATTCTCTTATAGTTTGGAGGCTTTAAGTCTGAGTTCAAAGTGCCAGGCTCCAGGGACTGGGTGAAAGCCCCTGAGCCTTGGGATTCAGCTCTGCCTTCTGCTCCTGGCCCACTGAAGCTGGAGGCTTTTCTTCACTCAGACAGCTGTTGGCTGGTGAGACCGACAAGCCCAAGGTTGACAAGTAAAAAAGGCACGGTCCCGATGTTACCAAACCACAAGGCATGCCATTAATTCAAGTCCATTGTAAGTCCCAAGGTCAGCAGAGCATGGCAGGCTGCTGAACAACGACATGGCTACATACAGGGTTCAAATGTGCCATAAGCTGGAGCCCATTCCCCAAGGCTTCTCCTTATATACAGGAAGCAGACCACATCCCTAAGGCAGGTACTCAGCTACTCACAGTAGTTTCTGCCATGGAGTTGACTATCAGTTTCATCATGGGGAATACTACATCCGGCTGCCCAGCCACTCAACCAGGCCCAGCCAAGTTGACACACAAATGTGTGTCACAAATGTGTGTGTGTCACACATTTGTGTGTGTCACACATTTGTGTGTGTCACACATTTTTGACACACCACAATGGCAGTGGGTTTGGATGTGCTTTATTATATATGTGAATATATATGCAGCACACAGAAACATGTAAATATATATTTACACCTGGGAGCTCTGGTAGTATAGTGCCTAAGCCATTTGACTGCTAACTGGCTCTCATTTCTTTAGGATATATACCTAGTAATGGGATTGTTGGATCAAATGGCATTTCTAATTCTAACTTTTTAAGAAATTGCCATACTGCTTTCCACAGTGGTTCTGTCATTTTACAGTCCCACCAACAGTATATGAGAGTCTCAATCTTTCCACATCCTCACCAGCATTTATTATTTTCTGTCTTGTTGAACTTTGTTATTAGTGCAGGGCCAGATGGTATCTCATTGCTATTTTGATTTGCATCTTTCTAATGGCTAATGATCATGAACATTTCTTCATGTGTTTGTTGGCCATTTGAATATCTTCTTTGGTGAAGAGTCTATTCATGTTTTTGGCCCTTTTTTTTTTTTTTTTGGATTGTTTGTCTTTTTGTTGTTGAGCTGTTGGAGTTTTCCACATATTTTAGATATAAATCCCTTGTCAGATATGTCATTGCCGAATATTTTTCCCCAATCTGTAGGTTCTTTTTTCACTCCATTGGAGAAGTCTTTTGAAGCACATAAAAATTTAATTTTTAGAAGGTTGCATTCATCTAGTTTATCTTCTGTTCTTTGCAAATTTTGCATTATGCTTGACAGCCTATTTATGCCATAAATGAGGGCCCCTAAATTTGCCCCTATTTTTTCATTGAGGAACTTTATAGTTTTAGGTTTCACATTTAAGTCTTTGATCCACCTAAGAACTCATCACTATTCTTTATAGCTATCCAGTATTCCATTGTGTGTATGTACCACAATTTGTTTATCCATTCATCTGTTGATGGGCACTTAGGTAGTTTTCATCTTTTTGCTATTATGAATAATGCTGCAATGAACATGAGTGTGCATATGTCTATTTATTTGTGTCACTACTATTGGATCTCTAGATTATATACCTAGAAATGGAATTTGGATTATAAACTATTTCTATTTCTAGCTTTTTGAGGAAGCACCATACCATTTTCCATTGTGGTTATACCATTTTACAATCCCACCAGCAGTGTATGAGAGTTCCAGTTTCCCCATAATCTTGCCAGCATTAGTTGTTTGGAAGTCATAATTCTTGATGATAAACCAATAAAACCAATTAAACAGGTAAATTAAGTCAAAATTATTTAAATATAACAATAAAATTTATTCTAAGTTTTAAAACTAATTATTTCAAGAAACAATACAATGTAAACACAATAGTTACTGACAAAAATGAATATTGGTGTGGTGCAGTGAATTACATGGTATGGCTTTTCCAGCCATAGTCTTTGTAACTCCCAGTTTGCTGTGAGCAACTGAGTAGCTGCTTGTTAAAGTCATCCACCTTGGGTAGCACAAAGTAATCTTCTGGGAAAGTTCATTCTCTTTCAGGTGTGTAGAATACTGATGTTGGGATTGGTTGGTTTTGGCACTCTGCTAGTCTCAAAATGAGCCTTCATAGAGGCAGAAGGGATCTCTCTGACTACTGGCTGAGAGAGATGCACTGATGAGAGAGTTGCACTGCTGAGAGAGAGAGAGAGAGAGAGGGAGAGAGAGAGAGAGAGTTATGCATGGCTGAGAGAGATACCTGGCTGAGAAATGGTGGTAGTGGAACCAAAAGGCACCAGACAGAGAGGCAGGCTTACCTGGCCCACAAAGGCAGAGGCCAGCTGAGAGTCCAAGGGCCAGAGAGGCATGTCTGAGGGCACAGCAGAGGGTAGATTGTCTTGACCAAAAAACTGTATCTTGAGGGCATTCCTGAACTTGAACTGTAGCCTGTTGCTTCCTTGATAAACTCCATAATCTGTGAGTTCTGTGTGGCCACTGGAGTGAATTATTGAATCCAGCAGAGAGGTGGTGGGTGCTGCAGGAGGGACAGTTGGTGTCAAGGTCAGTAAGAGGGCTGGAGGGTGGCAGCATGTCTGGCCTCATAAGAACTGGCCTTGGGCTGCTGATGGTGATTCTGTTTTCCTCTTGTGGAGTTAGAGGTAGTCAGAAGATGCCGCCTGCCTGCCCCTTTGGGAACTTGTTGTTGTTGTTATGTGCCATCGAGTCGGATCCAACTCATAGAGACCCCTCCTTGGGTTTCTGAAGTGGTATCACTACAGAAGTAGATTGCCCAATCTTTCTTCTGAGGAGTGGCTGGTGGGTTTGAACCGCCAGACTTCTGGTTAACAGTCAAGTGCCTTAGCCACTATGCTACCAGAGCTCCTACTAGTAAGTAGGAAATGGGTTGGGAGAAAGTAAAAGTGTATTTCCTCATTTTACACAAGGAGCCAAGACATTGGTGGTTCAGTGATAGAATTCCTGCCTTCCATGCAAGAGACCCTAACTTAATTTTGGGTCAATGCATCTAATGCACAGCCACAACTTATCTTTTGGTGATGGCTTGCCTGTTGCTGTGATATTGAACAGGCTTAAGTGGAGCTTCCAAACCAAGGCAGATTAGGGAGTAGGAAGAAAGGCCTGGTGATCTATTTCTGAAAATTAGCCAATGAAAACCCTAAGGATCACAATGGACCATTGTCCAGTCCAGAATCGATCATGGGGATGACACTTTTGTTTAGTTGTGCACAGAGCTACCGTGAATCGGGGCTGACTTCATTAGCTAACAACAAAACAACAACATGAGGAGAATGAAAAGATTTATTTATTTATGTTTGTTTTATTCATTCCAAGATTAGAATCATATGTAAGATGAGTTTTTGAAATCTTAAAGTATCCATGGGAAAAATTGAGAATAAAATAGATATTTTCCAAATAACTGGGTAGAAAAAGATGAAGCAAAACACAATCCTTAAAACAAAAGCAGGAAAAAAAAAAAGAAAGAGCAAAATTATATATATAAAAGAAAGCATTAAAAAAGCTGAAATAAGGAAAGCATATTAGTTATACACCATTAATTTTTACACTGTTAAGTGATGAACTGTTATACATTAAATGTACAAAATTACATGTACAATATTATTCCAGTTTTTTGTAAAATGATAAGTATTACTCTAAATATCCTTAATAGCATTGCTGATATTACTTTCTGAAGAACACAAATTTCTGTGTTCAATGCTAATAATTGTTCTATGGAAAAAGGCTCTGGGGTGAAATAATTTTTGGGAAATTCAAGTGAAACAATGTAAGACAGATTTTATTTTTCAAGTCTTCTCTGAGCCTCCAATTTGGGTATTGGATATATTTTTAAAATTTTGGCTGGACCTCCTTCCTATATGTGGGGGATTCCTCATCTCATGAGCCTGGATGGAGATGGGGCTCATCTTTGCAGAAGCTGAAATGTCATTACTCTTTTTCTCTCTTCCCTGGCAGTGTCACACATGAGATAAGATGTATCTGCCTGGGATTTTGAATCTGGGTTAGCTTCTCAAAGAAGCAGGGGGTGGAGAATCATTTTTGGTGGTGGGATCAGAGTTATTTCTCAGGGTCCCTGTTGGCTGTGCTGCCTGGTACTCAGGGGTGACTACAGCAAGGTCCTGTCCAGGCACTTGGGTTCTGATTTGGTGGCACTATTTTGGCCTTTTCTGTTTTGCTCTTGTTGTTTTTCCATGTCCTAGCTCTCTAGGCTTCCTGGTATATCTGTGAGCCATCTAAAATCATTTTCATAAAATCTTTTCCTGCTCAAATTGGCTTGAGGCTGTTTCTGTTGCTTGCCTATCTCTATACTGACTGATATATGTGCTGTAAATTTCTAAGAGGGAGAAATTCCCCAAAGTCAGTCATGTGCACTTTCTGGAAAATTTTTTAATCTCCTGTGGAATTAATATGCGGTGGAACATAAATTGGAAAAACTTGGCTAGAAAAAAGCCTGGAAGGAAATATAGCTCCTCTGGTTACCTAGTGTCACCCTAACAAGAATGTACTACAAATGGGATGGCATTAACAAACAGGAGTTTACTCTCTCACAGTTTGGAGGTTTTAAGTCCAAGTTCCAAGTGCCAGGCTCTAGGGGCTGTGTGAAAACCCCTTGACCTTGGGCTTCAGCTCTGCCTCTTGCCCCCAGCCCACAGAAGCTAGAGGTATCTCTTCATTCAGGCAGCTACTGGCTGCTGAGGCTAACAAGCCCAAGGTTGACAAATAAAATAGCACAGTCCTGATGTTACCAAACCACACAGCAGGCCATTAATTCAAGTCCATTGTATTCCCAGGTTTGGCAAAGCATGGCAGGCTGCTGAACAATGACACGGCTACATGCAGGGTCCAAGCATGTCATAAGCCAGAGACCATTCCCAAAGCTGTTTCTTATATATGGGAAGCAGACCACATACCCAAAGCAGCTACTCAACTGCTCCAATAGATTCCACCATGGACTTAATTATCAGTCTCACCATGGGAAATGACTACATTCAGCTGCCCACCCACTCAACCAGGCCTAGCCAAGTTGACACACAAACTTAACTACCACAATAGCAAATGAGTCATAACGAATATTTTGTTCAAAATAATAGGTTGAGGTCTTATGTCTGTGACTATCTTCCAGAGATCCGACTAGAAAAAAATATAAACCCATAACAGCAAAACAAAACAAAACAAAAGAAACCAAACCAAACTCACTGCCATGGGGTTGATTCCAACTCAAAGTGACCTTATAGTTTAGAGTAGAACTTCCCCATAGGGTTCCCAAGGCTGTAAATCTTTTTTGAAGCAGACTGCTTTATCTTTCTCCTGTGGAGCAACTGGTGGGTGCAAACTGCTGGCCTTTTGGTTCGTGGCCCAATGCTTTAACCACTATGCCACCACAGCTCCTTCATAACAGCAAAGATGATATGAAATGGCTCATACAGTGGGTGAGAGATTTAAACATTTCTGGAATATGGGAAGTTGAAGGGTGCATGTTGGTGGATGAAACGATGGAGGAAGCCTCAGATAGAATATGATGCCTAGGGTGGAGGAGGGAACTGATTTACCCTTTGGAACTCCAGAGAGACTTTGGGATCAGAATTGACAATGGAGAGTAAGAATGAGAAGGGGGTGCTACTGGCAATGTTGGATTAAGTGAAAGTCTATCAGTGGACCAGCTTGGCCAGTCATACCCTTCTTTTCTCTTTCTTTATCAGCTCATGGAACATTAGCTGCCTGGCTGGCCCCAGCTTGTCTCTCAAGAAAATGAACATTGCGTGGCTTCTTTATTGGCATCTCAGAATAAAGCCTTTCTAGTTTTGCCTTTGGAGGAACTCCCAGTTTAACAGCTGGCTCCCTGCCAACTCACTCTCAGGTAAGACTTGTCACGTAAAAAGCCTCTGCCATGTAAATTGTACTCCTGATCCACTTTGCTATGCGGGAGAGAAACCAGCTGGGGAAAAAAAAAAAAAAAAAGACATGTTCACAACAGTAGAGGAAACTCACATCAGCTATAAGAGCTACTTAGGAGAACTAATTTGATTTTTCATTCCTAAGGATATTAAAAAAATTTAAACCCATTGCCTGTGAGTAGAGTCCCACTCATAGTAAGCCCATAGGACAGAGTATAACTGCCCCATAAGGTTTCCAAGGCTGTAAATCTTTACAGAAGCAGACTGCCTCTTCTTTCTCCTGTGGAGTGGCTGTTGGATTTGAACTACCAATCGTTAGGTTAGCAGCCAAGTGCTTAACCACTGCACCACCAGGGCTCATAAGGATGTAAGATCATCAAAATATGAAGAATACTGGTAGTGGCTAAGACACTTGCCTGCTAACCAGACCGCTGGCGGTTCAAACCCACCAGCCACTCCTCGGAAGGAAGGTTGGGCAATCCTACTTCTGTAATGATACTGCCTCGGAAACCCAAGGAGGGGTCGCTATGAGTCGGGGCCTACTCGATGGCACATAACAACAACAACAACAACAACTGGCAACTGGAAGAAGAAAGAATAAAATAACAAGCAGAATAACCACCGAGCCTAGAAGAAAAAGAGACAATGTAAGAGCCAGAAAGAATCTGTCTCCTTAAAGAGATTTAGTAAATGGAGTTTCAGAAAAATGACTTCGGTGAAAAAGATTTCATATAACAGAATAAGTAGATAAAAGATATTAGTGATAAGCATAAAATGCATAGTTTTTTTCAAACAAAAAAACAACAACAAAAGCAAAACAAAAACCCTCAAAGCAAAAGCAATTAGAAACTTCAGAAAAAAATAGAAAATGATGAGAAAGTCATGGTTCAGAACAAAAGGAATGCTGAAATGTGGCGTGATTTTGAGCAATTACTGGATTAGAACACAAAAGGAACTTATTTGACTTTGATGCTGGGAATATTGTCGTTTAAGAGACCAGAGCATGTGACTGTGGACATTTGATAAAGAAATGTCATCTTAGCAACTTCAGGCAATATACCTGGGGTGTGATGAATCACTTTTCCATGGCTTTTCTTGCCATGGTCTTGTGACTCCTCCTGTGGTAGTTAAGGTTGTGTGTCAACTTGGCTGGGCCTGGTTGAGTGGCTGGGCAGCTGGATGTAGTATTCCCCATGATGAGACTGGTAATCTACTCCATGGTGGAATCTACTGGAGCAGCTGAGTAGCTGCCTTAGGGATGTGGTCTGCTTCCTGTATATAAGGAGAAGCCTTGGGAATGGTCTCTACCTTTTTGGCACCCTTGAACTCTGCATGTAGCTAAATCTTCATTCAGTAGCCTGCCATGCTCTGCTGATCTTGGGACTTTCAATGGACTTGAATTAATGACCTGCAGTGTGGTTTGGTAACATCAGGACTGTACCTTTTTACTTGTCGACCTTGGGTTTGTCAGCCTTGGCAGCCAGCAGCTGCCTGAGTGAAGAAAGCCTCTGGCTTCAGTGGGCTAAGAGCCACAGGCAGAGCTGAAACCAAGGTTGAGGGGCTTTCATCCAGCTCCCAGAGCCTGGCACTTTGAACTCAGACTTCTAGCCTCCAAAACTGTAAGAGAATAAATTGCTGTTTGTTCAAGCTTTCCCATTTGTGGTATTTCTGTTAGAGCAGCACTAGGTAACCAAAACACCTACAAATTGATTGGGTGGGACTATGCAAATAAAGTGCTTATGACCCATCAAGTGATTAGGCAGCTTGCTAATAATACAAATAAGGTACACAGAGATGGAGCCATACAAATAAGGTATATGGAACCCTAATGAGGCGACTGGTCAGTTTACCATCTTGCTAAGCTTAAGGGGAACCAATCCTGGAGCAGAGATGGGACCTCACTACTAACAACATGGAAGAGCCAGGAGTGGAGCATGCCCTTTTGACCCTGGGTCCCTGCACTGAGAACCTTGCAAATTAAAGAGACAGAACTATAACACTGGAGATGGCACATGATGGCAAGAATTGGTGGCAGAGAAACAATGGCAGGAGAACCATGAAACTGGCTTGAGATAGTGCAGTGGGCTTCCTGGCCCATGGAGTGAAGTAGCTACATTGGGCATGTTGATCCACAGAGATAGCTAAGTACCTTCAGGTTGAGGCTTACTGGTGGAGTAGGGATGCCTCTGGGCACTTATTGGTGAGAAAAAGAGCTCTTTTTTTTTTTTTTTTTTAG
>NW_006921804.1:5165758-5173129 GCF_000298275.1 Orycteropus afer afer
CAAGATTATCTTCTGTGTCTGTGTTAATTGGTTTCCCTTTTCTTTGTTGAAGAGGGTCTGTGCAATCCTTCTGCCTAGTCCACCATCTTGCCCCGCCTCCGAGAAAAAGAGCTTTGTGACACTTGCCTGAGCAGGGCAGAGGCTGAGCTGAGGAGTGAGGGGCTGAAGACCAGACAGAATCATGCCTGTGTGTATGGCTGAGAAGATGCTCCTGATTGAAGAATTGTATCCTGAGTCTTTTCTGATCCTGAATTGTTAACTGTTACTTCTCTAGTAAACCCCATAATCGTGAATATTTTCTGTGACTTCTGTATCGTCATTGCAACAAACTGTTGAACTCAGTGGAGAAATAGAGAGTGCTCTGGGAGGGATGGCTAGTATCAGAAATAGTCGAAAGTTTGGAGAGAGGAGGTATGTCTGACCTCTGCCTCATAGGAATCAGCCTTGGACTGTTGATCTTCACTCTCCTCCCCTTCTTGTGAAGTTAGAGGAGGTCAGACCTTCCCACTAAGCCATTTTTACAGTACCCTTTGCCAGCTGAGCTGACAAAACTAACCAATCCTCAATTCTGACTCATAGTGACCCTATAGGATAGAGTAGAACTTCCCCATAGGGTTTCTAAGGCTGTAATTTTTTGGAAGCAGGTTGCCACATTTTTCTCCTGGGGAGAAGCTAGTGGGTTCAAACCTCTGACTTTTCAGTTAGCAGCCAGGTGCTATACCACTGCACTAACAGGGCTCTGGAAATGTGGGAACCAACAATTATGTTGTCAAAATAATGCACACATTACTTTTCCCAATTACTCATAATAAACATGTAAAGAAAGCATGAAGATTTAATTATGAGTTCAGAACAGAATGTCAATGTTAATGACCATGGCAATGTCACAATAAAGGTGTGATGACAGAAGGTAGAGGGGGAGGGTGGAGGAGGGGACATTGAGGGAAGAGTGAGGGTGCTCATGTTCTCATCTTATAGAGGCAAGAGTTACTGACTGAAGCTGCTGAGACAATACAAACATGTTTAGGTTTATTACCAGACATAGACGTAGCTGTGAAAAGGGTCTGCAAGGGAGTGGTGTCTTCTGACTTCCTCCAGCCTTACAGGGGGGAGACAGGATCACCAACAGCAGCCCAAAGCTTATTCCTGATGCCAGACATGCTGCCACCCTCCAACATTTTTACTAACTCTGACATCAACCATCCCTCCCATGGCACTCACTACTTCTCTGCTGTGTTTGATAAGTCATTGCAATGGCCACACAGAACTCATAGACAATATTCATAATTATGGGGTTTATTAGGGAAGTAACAGGCTACAACTCAGGTTTGTGAATGCTCCCAGGATAAAATTCTTTGATCAGGACAGGGCATCTGCCATGCCTTCAGGCATGCCTCTCCTGCCCTTGACCTCTCTGCCTGGCCTCTGCCCTGCTTGGGCAAATGTTACAAAGCTCTTTTAGCTCTGCTGATAGGTATACCTACATGTCCCCCCACTCCACCAGTAAGCCTCCTGCCCCAAAGCACTTGGCTTCCTCACTCAATGTGCTCAGAAGCCCACTGCTCTGTCTCGTGCGTCTTGGTTCCTCTGCTGCCATTTCTCAGCTGGGTGTCTTTGCCAAGGAAATCCAGCTCAGGGATCCAGGGTCCAAAGATGTGCTCCTCTCCAATTCCAGCTCTTCTCTCTTGATGGCAGTGAGATCTCCCTCTTTCTGCCTCTAGGAAGGCTAACTTTAAGCCTGGCAGTGACAAAACTAAGCAATCCTTACATTAGAGTTCCATATACCTTATTTGCATGGTCCCACCCTGTAATCTGGTGGGAGTCACAAAGACCATGGCTAGAAAAGCCATACCAAGAAATTCACTGCACCACAGTAGCCAAGAGAAAGAGCTAAAATAATGATATAACCACACAAATTTGGGGGAAATATAGGGAGGGGAGTTGGGAAATAGAACAAAGGAGAGTTAACTACTTATTTTTCATCTTAAAGATTCAAAGATAATATCTAAAGTTAACACATTAAGTAACAGAAGCCTAAGTCACAGTGTTGGAATAATGGTGGTAAACAGAATAAGTTGAAAGAGAAATGGTGAACATAATCATGAAGGAAATTTGAGGAGTAGGACTGCAGTCAGGGAACACTTAATTTTTTATTATAAGCTTTTATGAACTATTTCATTTTTAAAAAAGCTACATGTATGCATTAGTTTCATGAACATGTAAAAGTAAAGGAAGAAGCAGTATAAAATAAAAGCAGTCAAATCATCTGTAGCATTATGGATGGCTCTAATTTTCTAATTTATATGTTTCTGTGTGGGTCCCTGGGTGGTGCAAGCTGTTTTTGATTGACTCCTAACCTAAAGGTTGACAGTTTGAACCAACCCAGCTGGGCCACAAATGAAAGACTTGGTGATGTGCTTCCTTGTATCTGCCATGACCTGTGTGGCTCACCCACTATGCTGTTTGGGGAGCCAGCCCGGTGTATAAGGAGGTGATGGAAAGAGGGCGAGGCATGAGTCACTAGGGTCATAGAAGTCATGGGCCCTGAAAGGTGGTAAGGTCATTGCCTATGGGAAGTGGGGGGGGGACCTCGCTAGCAGTCAGGGAGGAGCTGGTCTGTTCTGCATCCTAATAATGGGATTAATCTCTGGGAAAAATTCAGCACACCTTGGGAGTGGATCCTTTTTGTCCTTGTGAAGTTCAGAGCAGGAGTGACCCCAGCTACCTGTCCTCCAGGACCATCCTGTCTTCAATAGCTGGGAGTTCACCCTCACTTGCTGCTCCTGGAGGGTTGGCCAACAGCCACTCTGTTCCATTAAGTTTCCCTCAGGTGGCCCAAACAACCCAGGAGAAGGAGGCTCTATGGCCCTAAACAGAGTGATCCCCAGGAGGCTTCTAGTCTAAGAATGGAGACCCAGGTCCTTCTCTGAAGGGAAAACACAGCCTCTGCCCACAGAAGATCCTGTTCTGATGGTAAGGATAGGGCATCACACTGCTTTTCCCTGAGTGGATCAGTATGACACAACATTCATCTGTCCCTTACCCCTCCAGACTAATGCCAATGGGTGATGACATGCCTTCTTGCCCTCCTGTGGTTGGGACGGGGCATCTCAGTTCAGAAGAGCAGACACAACCAAGGGGGTGCGGGGAGAAGCCTGTGGCCATTGCCAAGATGGGACAAAAGGGGGTTTCAGAGTTACTTTTGGAGGAGAGAGAGGGTGGGTGAAGGGAAAAGGAGATAAGCTGATTCAGATCTAGGAAGTTCTCAGAAAGAGGGTAAGGAAGAGCTGGGTGGGAGTTGATGGAGACAAAATATGCTGGGAAGGTGTCCATTGTTATTATTATTATTATTTGTGAAAGTTTACAGAGCAATTGGTTTTCCATTCAACAATCAATGCACATTCTGCTTTGTGACATTTACTGAAATGCCCTCACTATAACAGTATTCTTCCCACTTCCTCCCTGTGTCCATTCCTTCCCTTCATTCTTTTTTCCCATTCCCTTCTGCCTTCTTAGCTCTATCCCTCGGCAAATGCTGTCCTCTTGATCTCATCTGCTTGATTGTTCTAATGAGTGCGTATTGTTGTTGTTAGGTGCTGTCAAGTGGGCTCCAGCTCATAGCGACCCTGTGTACAACAGAACAAAACACTGCCCGATCCTGTTCATCCTCACAATCCTTGCTATGCTTGAGCCCATCATTGCAGTCAGTGTGTCAATCCATCTCATTGAGGGTCTTCCCCTTTTTCACTGACCCTTGACTTTACCAAGAACGATATCCTTCTCCAGTGAATGGTCCCTTCTGACAACATGACCAAAATAGGTAAAGTGAAGTCTGGCCATTCTCCCTTTTAAGTAACATTCTGTTTGCACTTCTTCCAGGACAGATTTATTTGTTTTTCTGGAAATCCATGGTATTTTCAATATTCTTTGCCAACACCATAATTCAAAGACATCAATCAACTCTTCTTCAGCCCTCCATCTTAGTTTTCAAAGTGACATTTTTGCTTCTTAACACTTTAAGGAGGTCTTTTGTCACAGATTTTGCCCAGTGCAATATGATGTCTGTCAGTTTGTCATACTGTAGTGGCTTGCATGTTGCTGTGAGACTGGAGGCTATGCCACCAGTATTTCAAATACCAGCAGGATCACCCATGGTCGACAGGTTTCCATGGAGCTTCCAGACTAAGACAGACTGGGAAGAAGGATAGGCTGGCCATTCACTTCTGAAAAAATTAGCCACTGAAAACTTTATGAATAGCAATGAGACACTGGAATATGTCTGATATATTACTGGAATGAGTGCATACACTCATATGACTGTTCACCTTATAGGCTTGTCTATCATTTGGCTGCCAGTTGGGTCACAGGGGTTAAGTTCAGTTCCTAGCTTGAAGGATGCCTAAGGCCCATAGTCTCAGGGGTTCTACCAGTCTTCATCAGACCAATAACCATGGTCTTTTTTTTGTAATTTTGAGCTTTGTTTCACATTTTCTCCCACTTAATCTAGGGTCTTTTGTTTTGATCCCTTTCAGAGTGGTCAACAGTGGTAGCTGGGCACCTTCCCGTTCTTCTGGTCTCAAGGTCATGGAGGCTGGAGTTCACATGCTCCATTAGTCCTTTGGACTAATTGTTTCCCGAGTCTTTGATTTTCTTCATTTTTCTTTGCTGTGCATGGGGAGAGATCAATAGTTGCACCTTAGATGACTAATTACAAACTTTTAAGATTTTAGTTGCTACTTGAAAGTGTACATTCTGCTTCACACCTTGGCTTTGGGAGGGAGGGGATTCTTGCTTGATTTTCTGGGCTGTCTCCTCCAAGACAATGATCATCACACCTCAGCAGCCTGTTTTCCCAGATTCTAGGTGGGGGAAGTTGACTTTCCCTCAAGTGACTGCCTCCTACTAACACCCTCTTCTAGTAACACCTAGTTTTAAAGTAGAATACTCTATTCTAGTGCATTCTGAGTTTTCTTAGTCTTAGAAAAGTCTGTTGGCTTTTTCTTCTTGACTGATAATATGTTTCCCTAAGCCTCTTTCCAAATATTTAGTAAAGTCATCTATATTCCATTTATGAATGCTTATGTATTTTTGTCTCTTTTGTTTTGAGTGTGAGTCAAAGGAGTTGAATTTGATGTGACTCACAGTACAAGACAGATAATTCATGCATGAAAATTTGTTCTAGGGACAGAGATGAACACAAGAATGAAAGACCTCCTGTATAATTTGTAGGAATTCTGGGGAAGGTTTTGAACATTTGATGGGGTGGGGTAGGGGATGGAGTTGGGGCAGGGGCCGTGGTGGCAATGGCCAAAAATACAATTTAGGTGTTGTTGTTGTTGTTGTTGTTATGTGCCATCGAGTCGGACCCAACTCATAGTGACCCCTCCTTGGGTTTCTGAGGTGGTATCACTACGGAAGTAGATTGCCCAACCTTCCTTCTGAGGAGTGGCTGGTGGGTTTGAACCGCCAGCCTTCTGGTTAACAGTCAAGTGCCTTAGACACTATGCTACCAGAGCTCCCACAATTTAGGTTACAAATGCAATTTAGAGTTTTTAATTTGCAAGTTGAGAGAAAAACACAAAGACAATATTTTGGAGGCTGCTTTTGCTAGTTGCTGTTGAATCCCTTCCAGTTCATAGTGACTTTATGTATAACAGAACAAAATGATGCCTGATCCTATGCCATCCTCTGTTAGTGTGTTTGAGCCCATTGTTGTAGTCATTGTGTCAATCCATCTGACTGAAGCTTCCCCTCTTTTTTTGCTAACTTGCTACTTCACCAAAAATGGTCTCCTTCTCCATTTTTTGGTCTTTCCTGATTACATGTCCAAAGTAAGAGAGACAAAGTCTTACCATCCTTACTTCTAAGGAGCATTCTGGCTGCACTTCCTCCAAGACTGATGTGTTTGTTCTTCTGGAAGTCCATGGTATATTCAATATTCTTTGCCAACTCTATAATCTGAATGTCAGTTCTTCTTTGGGTTTCCTTTTTCATTGTCAAGTTTTGCAACTTAGTCATCAAAGTGACATCTTTGCTTTTTTAAGATTTTAAAGGATCTTTTGCAGCAGATTTGCCCATGTAATACATCATTTGATTTCTTGACTGGAGCTGGAAATGTTTGATGAGGCTGGAGGTGGTGTGTGTGTTATTATGGTCCACAGATATCAGAGATGCTATTCAAAGACTTATGAAAAGCAAACACTGGAAGCTACCCCTCATTGTTAAAGATTTTAGCTGTTTTTCTAATGGGCTGTGGCTTGTTTGAATGATGGGAGGTTTGGCCTGCATTAGGATGGTACCGAAGAACAGGTTGTTCTCAAATAAACTCTTTGTGAACATGTCCTTCTTTGAGTCCAAATTGAGGCAAGGCAGAGCATGTTCCCATGGGCGTGGGGAATCTGCAAGCTAGGATAGCCTTTATCTTCTCTGCTCTCTGGGGCCAAGACTCTAGGAACTGTTGTTAGTTGCTGTTGATTCCAACTCAAGGTGACCCCATTTGTGTACAGTAAAACTATGCTCCTTTTAGAAGTGAGTTGCCAGGCCTGTCTTTTGAGGTGCCGCTGGGTAGGTTTGAGTCTCCAAACTTTTGGCTAGTAGCTGAGCATTTAACTGTTTGTGCCACCCAGGAACACCTGACTCTAGAAGTAAAGCAGAAAAACAAACTCATTGCTGTCAAATTGGTTCCGACTCATACAAACTGTACAGGACAGAGTAGAACTACCCCTTGAAGGGTTTTCAAGGCTGTCATCTTTACAGAATCAGACAGCTTCATCTTTCTCCTGTGGGTTTGAACTGTCAACCTTTTGGTCAGCAGCTGAATGCCTTAACCATTGAGCAACCATTTTGTTTTTGTGACATGAAATAAATGCTCATGATAGTTAAATGCTGATGACTATGTAATTACAGGTTGAATGATATAATGGAGGAAATAAAATCTTAAGTGTTGTGGAAAGAAGAGAGCAGTGGGATGCCTTAGGTTAGGGAGACTTCTCAGAACAAGTGGGACTTGACCTGGTCTTGGAAGGTGGGGCAGATGATGAGTAGGCAAGAAAAGGAGGGCAACACCAGTCACTCCCCAGAAGGAAGGTTGGGCAACCCTAGTTCTGTAGTGATACTGCCTCAGAAACCCAATGAGGGGTCACTATGAGTCAGGGCCAGCTCAATGGCACATAACAACAAAAACAACAACACCAGCAAAGAGATTGCTGAAAAATAAATAAGGAAATCAATACCATTTACAATAGCTACCAAAAAAAGTAAAATATTTGGAAATAAGTCTTACCAGGGACACAAAAGACCTGTACAAAGAAAACTATAAAAAACTACTTCAAGAAACCATAAGAGAACTACATAAATGGAAGAACATACCAT
>NW_006921804.1:5173769-5198301 GCF_000298275.1 Orycteropus afer afer
AAAAAAAAAAAACCTGCAGATTGGGAAAAAATATTTGGCAATGACATATCTGACAAGGGACTTATCTGTAGAATTTATGGAAAATTCCAACACCTCAACAACAAAAAGACAAATAATCCAATTAAAAAAAAAATTGGCCAAAAACATGAATAGACACTTCACCAAAGAAGATATTCAAATGGCCAACAAACACATGAAGAAATGTTCATGAGCATTAGGCATTACAAAAGTGCAAATCAAAATAACAATGAGATACCATCTGGCCCTGCATTAATAGCAAAGTTCAACAAGACAGAAAATAATAAATGCTGGTGAGGATGTGGAGAGAATGGGACTCTCATGCACTGTTGGTGGGACTGTAAAATGATACAACCACTGTGGAAAGCAATATGGCAACTCCTTAAAAGTTGGAATTAGTAATGCCACTTGATCCAGCAATCCCATTACTAGGTATATATCCTAAAGAAGTGAGACCCAGGACAAGAACAGA
The DNA here is from genome assembly GCF_000298275.1 of Orycteropus afer afer. Lineage (NCBI taxonomy): Eukaryota > Metazoa > Chordata > Mammalia > Tubulidentata > Orycteropodidae > Orycteropus > Orycteropus afer. The sequence goes on from NW_006921804.1 coordinate 5,174,260, forward strand.
TATATGCACACTCATGTTCATCACAGCACTAATTACAATAGCAAAAAGATGGAAACAACCTAGGTGCCCATCAACAGAAGAATGGATAAGCAAACTATGGTACATACACACAGTGGAATACTATGCAACACTAAAGAATGTTGTTGTTGTTTGCCGTCGAGTCGGCCCTGACTCATAGAGACCCCTCCTTGGGTTTCTGAGACAGTATCACTACAGAAGTAGATTTCCCAACCTTCCTTCCGAGGAGTGGCTGGTGGGTTTGAACAGCCAGCCTTCTGGTGGGCGGTCAAGTGCCTTAGGCATTATGCTACCAGAGTAGAACCTGCTAGTCTGTTATCATAAAAAGTCAAGGAAAGGTTTATATATGGAAGGAAATTTTCTTTATTGCTTACCAGGGGTGGGAAGATAGGGTAGGGAACACTGTTAGATAGGTAGAGACAAGTATTGATTTGGGTGAAGGAAGGGCAATGTACCAAATGTGAGTGATCAACATGGTGGCATTGAGGAAGAAGAAGTCATAGAGAGGTGTATAGGAGGTACAGACAACAAAGATGAACCCTTTTGTACATACAGTACTGTGTTGTCAGTGTAGGCAAACATGAGTATACAGGTGAATAGATAGGTGGGCAGGCTGAACTAACAGTTATGTCTATGAAGGGGGGAATGTAAAAAAAAAAAATAGAAAAGAAAAGGAGGGCATTCTAGAGGGGTTAGGGTTAGAGTTAGCTTGAAGGAAAGCATGGAGTTTGAAACATGTGTCTGTAATACTGTGAGGCTGGCCAGATTGGAGCAGGCAATGCTTCTGGTGCTGGAAAGGAACAAGGCTAGGGTTGGCTATGGGAGGCCTAGAATGCCAAGGTGAGAGGGGATTAGAAATGATACAGTGAGGAACAATGGTCCAATTAAGAGAAGGAAGTTAGGGAGGGAAGAGGTCACATATCTGGATATTTGGAAGACAGTAAAAATACCACACCAAACTGCATTAATGGAAATGCCAACTAGGGTAACTCCAGCTTTATTTCTCTTTATTTCATCACCCCAACTAACTATCTGATTTAAGGCTCATTTCCCACATATGCGCTAAATTTCTTCTTCCCTTACTGTTGCAAGCAGGAAGCAGGCATTCAGCCCAAGGGGGCCCATTAACCAGAGAGTGTCTGTTTGGGTTAGTGTGATGCCTGATTTCTGGGAGGCAACAAGGAGAAAAGCTGGTGACAATGTCCTTCTGTCATTAGTCTTGGGAAGAAGAACTTTGTACCAGTTGGGACCTTTTTGGTTGCAAAAAACCAGAATTGCTTATCTAAAATGGCTTATAAACAAACCAGCAAAAACCAGATGCCTACTTGTGGTGATCCTATGTGTGTCAGAGTAGAACTGTGCTCCACAGAGTTTGCAAGGGCTATTTTTTAGAAGTTGACCTGAACTGCCTACCTTTTCATTAGCAACCAAGTGTGTTAACCACTTGTACCATCCAGGAACTTTGGCTTATAAATGGAGACTTATTTCTAATGTAATGAAATCTGGATGTAAGAAATTCTGGTTTGGCTAATTCTGTGTCTCAACCATGCCAATTTTTCTGCAATTCTCTTTGCTTCCCTCCAGACAGATGCTCCAGCATCAGTAAGTATACCTCCTCCCAAGGCCACATCCAAAGTAAGAGGAAAGGGCAGAGGGCTACTTCTTCCAGTATCTTTTTCTTAGCAAGGCAGAAAATATTTCTCATAAGGCCTCCAGAAGACTTCTTCACATCACCAGTCAGTACTGGGTTCCACTGGCCGCTCGATGCAAGGGAAGCTTGGAGAGCAAGGTATCGGCATTTTCAGTCTCTGGAATAGAAGGCAGTCTGCTTGCAAGAAGGAAGGGGGAGGGGACTGGTGGATGGTTGGGAAGCACAGTGACTGCTGAAAACCCAAGGGACAAAGGGGCTTTGGGTGTGCTGCAGAGAAGAGGTGAGAAGTCTGAGTCCTGGGGGCTTGCAGGAGGAAGAAGAGAGCTGAGGGGCTTAAGAAAGGCCTATGTGCTTAAGGAGAAATTATATCTTGATAGGAGCTCTGATAGCATAGTGCCTAAGGCATTTGACTGCTAACCAGAAGGCTGGTGGTTCAAACCCACCAGCCACTCCTTGGAAGGAAGGTTGGGCAATCTACTTCTGTAGTGATACTGTCTCAGAAACCCAAGGAGGGGTCACTATGAGTCGGGTCTGACTCAATGGGATTGATTTTCACAAACATATCACCAGGTATTTCTGCAGAGATGTCTCTGTGGACTCAAACCTCCAACTTTTTGGTTAACAGCTGAGTGTGTTAACTGTTTGCACCATCCAGGAACTCTCAATCCCCAACAAAGAAGCCCAAGTGGTGGATGCTCAGACATGCAGACAGGCTAGTGAGGTGCCTCCAGCAGTGGCTCCCAACCATCAGGGTGAGGCTGGTAAGAGGGCCTTGCCCAGGTCCAGGACTGCACAGATCTGCAGGGGGATTCCCTCCAAGGGAAGGAATTTGCATGCTCCAGATTTCTCAAAATTGGCCATTCTGTTTGCCCTGCAGTGAAAAAGGTTCAGTGTTTGACACTTCTCTCCCTGGTTGAGGTGTGGGAGGAATGTTGGTGAGTGAGGAAATCAGAAAGGAGCATTCAGCCCCTACTTCAGCAATGCCCTCAGCCCAACTCCACGTGTTTGGGATGGTTATGTACACACCTGGCCTCTGTGCCCAGAAGGAAAAGGACAATGCTTGACTGGTTTTAGGATAGGGTAGTGTAAGGCCACAGTAAGGAGAAGAGGACGCACAAAAGTGAGGTTAAAGAGAAGTTTTTATTCTGAGTTTCCGGGTAAGGTTTACGGGTCCCTGAGAGGGGCCCGGGTGAGGTTCATGGGTCCCTGAGAGGGGCCCGAGAAGTCGCACCACCTGGCTGGGGAGGGTAGGGTTTATAGTCTTGTGGAGGACCTAAGTGGGGACACTAGGGAAATGGTGGGGTCTAATTAACTGTTAGTATGGGTCTGTACTTAATTAGCATGAGGGGGCTTCACAAGAGGAAGTTTGTCACTGCATGGGACTTTCCAGTCTGGGCGGGTTCTGTCACTTCGGTTGTCTTATTAGGCTGTCTCATCAGGGCCTGACAGCTGCAGGAAGTTGCTAACTGAAATGTTGGTGGCTTGGGTTTGCTTCGGCCTAACAGGTAGAACTTTAATGGAGCCCCCAGATGGCACAAACGGTTAAGCACTCAGCTACTAACTGAAAGGCTGGCAATTCAAATGTATGCAGGAGCAGCTTGGAAGAAAGACCTGGCAATCTACTTGTAAAAGATCCCAGTCATTGAAAATCCTTATGGAGTGCAGTTCTACTCTGACATCCCTATGGTCACCATGAGTCAGAACTGATTTGATTGCAACTGTTTTTTTTTTTTTTTTAGAACTTTAGTAAAGGTCAAAGCTCAGTTTCCCTGTAGTTCTTCATATCCCACACTTAAGGAATCGGTCACTGAGTGCAGTGGTGGGCAGAATCTTTCACAGGATTGTTGTAATTGCTTCTCTCTCTCAGCTGATTTGATGTAAATGAGTTTGAATGCGTGTTTGATGCCATCACACCATTCTGCTGCCATAATTGTTCCCGCAACTTCCACCATGACATCAAACCTTTTATTGAGAGCTCACTCTGTGCTAGGCACAGTGCTAACCACTTAATAAGTGTTGTCTTATTTAATCCTCAACAGCTCTGTGAAATGGATATTTTTATCCCACTTTATAGAAGGGGAACCCAAGACTCAGGGAAGTAACATGGCAAGGTCACGTAGCTAGGAAGCAGAGAAATCTGTGTGTCCTTGGCCCTCAAGGCTAATATTCTTCACTGAGGGGTTACATGCATCAATCTTCTCAACTGCATCATGTTTCTTTAGCACAGGGACAGTACCTCACACATCTTTCACACATCTTACATGCAGGCCTTGGATCACGAGGCTGGCACTTGACTCATGTGATTTAAATACAATAAAGACATGGGCATGTCTAGGCTTCATTCCAGGGTGTGTCTGCTTTCTAGAAGTTTCTAATTATGATTTTTATAGCATGCTGAGGCCCAACCCTATCTGGGTTCCTTCTTTCCTGGTAACTCTAGGGCAAGTGGTTATGCAGGGGGCTCAAGGGAAGGGAGCTTTGGAGGGTCATGCCATTCTACTCATCTGGGTGTCTGGTTGGTCTCTCTTACTCCCAGTAAATTGGGGAGGTCTTCTTATTTAGTGGATCTTGGTGTTCTGGTGGTTAGCTCTTAGATTGGATAAATACCTTCATCCTGTAGATAAGACTTCCTTGCCACTTACTTTTACCCCAGAGACAGAGAAGATAGTGATAGCCCCAATAAGATGTCCACAAGGTGATCTTCTAGGTAGTAGCACCAGAGATATGACAAGGAGATCTTGATAGGACCTCATCTCACATAGTCCAAGAGAAGAAAGCAGAGCAAAGATGATCTACACACATGCACACACACACAAATACCTCAACAAATAACACAAGAAATGTCCACCATCTTAAGATTGACAAGCAGTTCCTGAGTTACAAGCATCCGATCCATGTACATCCCATAGTTATGAACCAACCATTGTAAAACCTATTATATTAAAAATTTGAGGTATATACAATGGTTTGTACTAACAAATGGGCATTATCTTTTTTTTTAAATTTTTTATTTTAAGAGTTTGTTTTGCATTCAACATTATGTGTACATTTAGTTTCACTCTCCATTTACCATGCCCAACCCTAGCCCAGTCTCCTCCCCTCCCTGCCCAGTAACCCTCCCCCTATGCCCCTCATAGTTATGCACTCTTGTTTGTCCTACATTTCCTCCATGTGAATGTTGCCCCTCTGGTGCCCTGTGGTCAGTTGCTCCAAGGGATGCACTTCCATAGAGTATGTGTGTGCATCACCCTGGGTTGAGTGGTCTCCATGTACATCTTGTTTACTATTCAGCTGAGAGCCAACCCCTGGGAGAGAACTTTATTCCAGGGCCAGAATGTATCCCAGGGCCATAGTATTGGGGGTCTCACCAGACTCCATCTGACCAGTAATTCTTGTTGTTATCGAGTTTTTGGGTTTTAGTCCATCTTTTTCCTCCCACTCTATCCTGGATCTCCAGATTTGATCCTTTCCTGATTGATTGGCATTAGTAGCTGGGCATTATGAGTATTGTTACTTATTTTTATGCTAAAGATGTTTTAGTGTATCTGGAAGTGTTTAATGATTTTTATGCATAGAAATGTACCTTATATACTAAGACACACATTTAATTAACTGACATTAGATATGAACCATTTCTAAATGTTCCTACTTAAGAAAAAATCAAAGTTAAAGACAGACTAACTTGTTCATAATATGGAGACTGCCTGTAGTCCATTACAAAAATAGTTGAATTCTCCTTAGTCCCACTGCTCTGCTATTGCCCCACTTCCAAAGAAACTAGCATCTTAAATTTGGTGTTTATTATTCCCATTGTATATTTATTATTGTTTTAAAATATTTTCTAAATGAAATCATACTGGATTTATCCTTCTGAAACTTGATTTGTCTTTGCTCAACATAGTCTTTGTAAGATTCACTCATGCTGATATGCCTAGTTCATTAATTTTCATTATTACGCAGCATTATGATTTGGTTAAATTTCCAGGCTGAGTCCTTTAAGCAGATCTATAGCTGCCTCCATACTCAGATTTGAATGCTGTTGTTGTTGTTATGTGCCATCGAGTAGGACCTGACTGATAGCGACCCCTCTTTGAGTTTCCGAGGCAGTATCACTACAGAAGTAGATTGCCCAGCTTTCCTTCTGAGGAGTGGCTGGTGGGTTTGAACTGCCAGCCTTTTGGTTAGCAGTCAAGTGCCTTAGGCACTACTCTACCAGAGCTCCTAGATTTGAATGTAGCTATGTGCAAATCTGGTCAAGTGGTGAGGTGAGGAGGAGGGGGAAGAGCTCCAGTATTAATCGGATTAGACTTGGTGCAGGGTGGCTCACCAATAATTGCTGACTGAGTGATTATCCCCACATCAGCTCTTGAATTGGTGCCAGAAACAAAGCCCTGGAGGAAGTTGTGTTTGCTGGATGGGACTGGGCAGACTTTTGCCTGGATAATGAGAAGGTGGTTCTTCCTTGATGGAACGATTTTAGCATGTAAATATTTGGGGAGGGTAAGGCAGTATGTGCTAGGCTAGCACTTAGCAAACCCTGAGTGAATAGTAATCCCCAGCCTCTTCCTTGTGCTTCCTTGAGAGTCAATGTGGGTAAAATCAGGTGGGTGGCCTTGGAGGAGGTTTGTTATGTTGGCATGATGGCCCTGGACACCCACAAAGGGCATCACTGAGGCCATGGCCACTGTCAGCCCCATCAGAGCCTTGGGAGTTAAGATTCATCTCAAATCCCATAGGAGAAATCTACACAAAATCTCTCTGAGTTTCTGGCTTGGTATCACTTTAAAGTTGGTCCTGCTCATCACCGTTCTTTGTTGGCATAATGAGATCCCCCTTGCCCTCTCCCTCCCCACACTTGAATCTCTGATGAGCTAGGATGAAGGCATGCTATCTTTGCTCCCCTACATTCTTGAGACCTCCTGTGGGTCTAGAAAGAGAGCCAGAGAGAAGAATGGAGTTTGTCAGGGCTCTCTGGGAACCCCTTCCCTGAATAAGTTGATGGTTGGGTAGGGACACAGCCCTTGTTCTTGAGAAGCATCCAGGATGAAGGAAGAAAGCTCTTGCCTTCAGAGATGATCAAGCCTGAGGGAGAAATATTCAGCCTTTACTGAGAAGGCAGGAATGAAACAGTGTGGACAGCAGATCTAGAGTTCTAGTAGCAGGGCCTTAAGGTAGGGGTGGTGATGTGGGGACTGGACATCAGAGATAGCTTCTCCTGGAGGGGGCAGAATTTGAAGCCTATTTGAGGTGGTGGAGGGTAAGGGCAACAGCAAAACTAGGCAGTAAGATCATGCAGGTAACCTTGCATTGGTGGCAACATCCAAAAGTGAATGCTTCATAGGAATCATCCCAAGTAAGGCCCAATACTGACAGGAGGGCAGGTGCAGGCAAGGCCCTGGGTTGAAAACAAGGGTGTGTAGGGTGGGGTCCCTAATTTCCAGGGCGAGGAGGGACTTTAAGAAATGCTTAGGGCTAGGGGTAGTTTCTCTGGAGTCCTCTTTCCTGTAGCAGAGCTGAGAAGGAGGCAAAGTGGCTCCACGGATCCCTCCTAGCTCTCTCCTCAGGCCCTCTCATCCCACTCCTCTCTAAACTTGGTATGTCTTTCCCAGGGCCTTCCTCTCAGCTGCATGCTACAGAGTGTCAGAAGATAATGAAGGAACATTTACATTTTAATAACTTATATAATTCAGAGATAACCACTTTGATCTTAAAGTGTGGCATGCAAGCCCTGGCTGGCTTCGGGGGATGCAGCTGTGAAAAATAAGGGAAAGTCTTCCCATGGGGGCCCTTTTCTCTGGAGAGGTCCTTACTACAGGCAGTACCCTCTCTGGGGGCTCAGAAAAGGTCTTCCCAACAGAGATGTAAAGTACAATTTAGCCAGCTAGGAAGAGGGGTGAAAGTGTTCTGGGATACGGAATAACATGGGAGGAAGCCTCTTTATCGTAAAGGAGCATGGCCTGTGATGGAGGAGCTAGAAGGAGGCCAGAGCAGAAGCTCAGTGAGGCGGAAGGAGAGAGGCCCAAGCTTGGTGGGCAGGGGCCAGATCATCCAGGGCAGGGAGTTTCTACTTTATTCCAAATCAAAAAACCAAACTCACTGCCATCGAGTAGATTCCGACTCATAGTTACAGCCTTTGAGTTTCTGAGGTGGTAAATCTTTATGGAAGTAGATTGCCCAGTCTTCCTTCCATGGAGTGGCTGGTGGGTTTGAACTGCCAAGCTTCTGGTTAGCAGTTCAATGCCTTAGGCACTATGCTACCAGAGCTCCTTTATTCACAGTGAGATGGGAAATCTTTCTATCTTTTTATGTAGGGAAGTGACTTAGGGTGACCCACTTTTCCAAGTTGGCTTAAGATATTCAGGTTTGCATTCTGAGAGTCCTGTATCAGGTAAACTCCTGAGTTCCAGGCAATCCAGAATGGACTTGATTGATTAGACTTATGTTTTAAATAGCTCACTCTGACTGAAGAATGGACAATGGTATTGGAAAGGACAAGAGGATGAGGGAGAGCATTTAGGAAGCCATGGAAGAGAAGTAGTACAAATGATAATGATAACATCATCATCTAATAATTGAACATTTACTGTGGGCTAGCTACTCTTCTGAGCACTTTACATCCTTTACGCTATTCAATCTTCAAAACAACGCTAAATTAGATGTTGTTTTTTATTTTCATTTTTATAGGTGAGGAAAAGACTTAGGTTAAGTTTGTCTAAGGTCACACATCTCTGAAGTGGTGGAGCTGGAATTTAAACCTGGAAATCTGATTTTAGAACCTAATAGTACACTGAATTGCCACAAGGCCAAGTGTTAGGGCTGTGCCAATGATGGGAACATTAATTGAAAGTCTGTATCAAAAGCAAGTGTAGGTTTGCACAGCCAATTAATGTAATTGCTGTCAATAAGTTGCACACTTGTGAAAAGTTGAACTGGCAAAAGTTGTGTGATAGATATATTTACAACAATGACAGAAAAAAAAGATAAAGGGAGAATAGCTGCTGAGGCTACATATGTACAATCAAGCACCTCATGGGATTTGAATACTTGGTTTGGAGGTTCAGGGTCATGGCTTCATGGGACATCCCAGTTAATTGGCCTAATAATGTGTCTAGTGCTTCTGTTCTACATCCTACTTCATTGTGTAGTGCCTGGGGTCTTAAGAGCTTGCAAGTGGCCATCCAAGGCAAACAATTAGTCTCTATTTGCCTGGAACAACAAAGGAAGAAGAAGAGTCAGTAATGGGAGTAGGATGTGCAATGTGTGGCTAGTTATCTCCATGGCAACTGTCTCCTTTGCCATGAGGCCTGAAGAACTGGATGGTGCCTGGCTATCATTACTAACATTTTTATCAAAGATTCTACAGAAGAATCCAGATCAAAAGGGGGGGGGGAATATAGAATAAAATTTCAAATTTCCATGGACTCTAGATTTTCTGGAGCTATGGAGGTTGAATTAACCCCTGAAATTATTGCCCTGAGATAATCTTTAAAACTCAAACCAAAAATATCACCTGAAGTCTTCTTAAAATCAAGCAATAATTTAACTAAACTTGTAAAAAATGTTTGCCTTGAGCATTATATGGTTTTAGAAACTATCTATATGAGATTAAAGTGACAACAGCAACTTGAAAGATTAGATAGAAACCTCAGGGGGCAGTGAGTTTAGGTTAATGAGTGAGGAACAACTCAGAAAAGGAGAGTGAGAATGTCTGCACAACTCAAAGAATGTAATCAGTGTCACTGGATCCTACGTGTAGAAATGGTTGAATTGGTGTATGTTTTGCTGTGTATATTCTTAACTACAACAACAACAACAACAACATAATAATAATAAAAAGAAAATGGACTCCATATTTTCTTTCCCTCCTCTGCAGACAGGTGACTCTCATTCTCCTGCCCCAGCAGACATTAAATGGGCACCCAAAGCAGAGCTATGGGCAGAGGTACAACACTGAAAATTGGGTATTAGGTAAAAGTCTACAGACTGAATGGTGAGATTATCTCAGCCCCATTCCCTCTTCAGCTTCAAGAACATTGGTAACCGGGCTTATTATCTCAGGCAGGAAATTGGAGGATTCTTTTTTTGGGCAATCTGATCAACCCAAGTGAGTTCTCCAGGAAACAACTCAGTTGGATCACACTATAGTGAAGATCACTAATCGACAAATCCTGCCCTTTTACATAGAGCTTCTTAACATTTTTTTAATGCCCCATTGAAAATAGGTGCAGATAGCTAAGGTTCATTAGATATTTAAAGAAAATCTTAACATATGGAAGACTAAGAAAATAACCACAGGCAAATAGACCAAAATAACTTGGAAAAAATAGAGTCAATGCAGGTAAAAGAAGAAAACAATATCTGCATAGAGATAAAAGAAGATATTGAATCTGTGAAATAAGAACATGAGGCAATTAAAAGCAAGAACATTCAGAGAAGAAAAAGATCTTGGAAGTTACAAAATAGGTTTGCTTTTGGGATTCTCTCATATAAAATTCAATATAAATACCAGAAGATAAAGTTGAACAGATAGTGGAATAAAAAAGCCAACAAGGTGGAAACTAGGACAGAAAATAAATGGATATTAGAAGATCAGTTCAGGAAGTCCAAGAGAGTGGACCAAGACAATGGAGGGAAGGAAATTATCAAAGATTTACTAAAAGAAAATGGTTGCATCTGAAAGACATGTTTTCGTATAAAAGAACCTATTGATTGTTCAGCCCAGTGAATGAATAAAAGACTCTCAGCAAGGGTACATCATAATGAAATTTTAGAACACTGTGACAAAGAAAATATTCTTAAACTTTTCAGTGGGATAAAATGGGATGCAATTATGGAAACTAGAAGAAAATTGTGCAATGTCTCCAAACTTCTGAAAGAAAGTAATTTATAGCCTAAATTTTCATACCTAGAGAAATTAGTCATCTTCTCAGAGAATGAATGGTGAGAGTAGAAAAAATATTTTCAGACATTTAAAGTCTTAATGTTACCTCCTGAGAACTCTCTTTTAGTAAGTTACTGGAGGATGTGCTCTTTCAAAACAAGGGAATAAACCAAGAAAGACAAATGTATGAGATCCAGGAAATGAGAAGCCACGTGGGAGAAAGGCAAAAGGAAAACCTAGGACAAAGATGTAGGTAAGACCTAAGAAGATGGCCTTGTAGTGTCAGCACAGATTGGAGTAGGATGATGGGCGGCTTCAGGAGGTATATCTTCATGCAATAAAATGGAAGTTATAGACTATCTAATGCATTTAACTGAATCCAGAGGAGGTTTATAATTTGGTAGAGAGTTTTGGGAAAGGATCAGTGAAGTTGTTGTTGTTGTTATGTGCCATCGAGTTGAACCCAACTCGTAGTGACCCCTCCTTGGGTTTCTGAGGCAGTATCACTACGGAAGTAGATTGCCTCATCTTCCTTCCAAGGAGTGGTTGGTGGGTTTGAACCTCCAGCCTTCTGGTTAGCAGTCAAGTGCCTTAGGCACTATGTTACCAGAGCTCCCAGGATCAGTGATAAGAAAAGATAAAACTAAACAAATATAAAAACAAGTTCGCTATTAACTCCTGAGAAAATAAAAAAATTGCACAAGAAAGAATATATACTCACAGCAGACTACATTGTTTATTTGTGAATGGTAGTAACGTAGTCATGATATTAAGAATTCTGGGATGGTGGTGGTGGTTGTGAAGAGTGTATATATATATATATGTGTGTGTGTGTGTGTGTGTGTGTGTGTGTTATATAAAAGGACCAAAACCAAACCCTCATTTTCCATAGGAAGTCCTTGTTAGGTTAGGTGCTGTTGAGTTGATTCTGACTCGTAGCAACCCTTTGCACAACAGAACAAAACACTGTCTGGTCCTGTGTCATCCTCATAATCCTTGCTACAATTGAGCCCATAATTGCTGCCACTGTGTCAATCCATCTTATTGAGGGTCTTCTCCTTTTCACTGACCCAAGCATGATATCCTTCTCCAGGGACTGATCTCTTCTGACAACATGACCAAAGTAAGATGAAGTCTGACCATTCTCTTCTCTGAGGTGCATTCTGGGTGCATTTCTTCCAGGATAGATTTGTTCATTCTTCTCAAGTCCATGGTATTGTCAGTATTTCTTCGCCAACACCACAATTCAAAGTCATCAATTGTCCTTCAGGCTTCCTTATTCATTGTTCAGTTTTCACATGCATATGAGGTGATTGAAAATACCATGGCTTGGGTTAGGTACACTTTAGTCTTCAAAATGAAGACTAAGGAAGCCCATCATTGCAGACACTATGTCAATCCACCTCGTTGAGGGTCTCCCCTTTTTTGCTGACCCTCTCTCCACTCTACCAAGCATGATATCCTTCTGCAGGTAATGGTCCTTTCTGACAATGTAACCAAAGTAGGTGAGATGAAGTCTGGTCATTCTCACTTTCAGGGAGCATTCCAGTTGTATTTCTTCCAGGAAGTTTGTTCTTCTGCCAGGCCATGATATTTTTGGTATTCTTTACCACACCACAACTTAAAAGCATCTTGGTCTTCCTTATTCATTGTCCAGCTTTCACATGCATATGAGGCTATTGAAAATACAATAGCTTGGGTCAGGGACACCTGCATCTTCAAAGTAACATCTTTGCTCCTTAACACTTCAAAGAGGTCTTTTGCAGCATATTATCGAGTGCAATACCACATTTGATTTCTTGACTGCTGCTTCCATGGGTGTTGATTGCGGATCCAAGTGAAATGAAATCCCTGACAACTTCAATCTTTTCTCTTGATGCTGCTGATTGGTCCAGTTGTAAGCATTTTTGTTTTCTTTATGTTGAGGTGTAATCCACACCTAAGACTGTAGTCTTTGATCTTTCATTAGTAAGTGCTTCAAGTCCTCTTCACTTTCAGCAAGCAATATTTTGTCATCTGCATATTGCAGGTTGTTAATGAGTTTTCCTCCAATTCTGATGCCACTATCTTCTTCATATAATCCAGCTTCTTGGATTATTTGCTCAGTGTGGTAGTTGTGTGTCAACTTGGCTGGGCCTGGTTTTGAGTGGCCAGGCAGCTGGACGTAGTTATTCCCCATGACAAGACTGGTAATCAACTCCATGGTGGGATCTACTGGAGCAGCTGAGTAGCTGCCTTAGGGATATGGTCTACTTCCAGTATATAAAGAGATATGTTGAGAAAAGACTAGCTTTTGGCATGCTTGAATCCTACATGTAGCTGAGTCATTGTTTAGCAGTCTCCCATGTTGTCTGCCAATCTTGAGATTTTTTCCTAGACTTGAACTAGTGGCCTGCTATGTTGTTTGATAATCTTGGGACTGTGCCTTTTTACTTGTTGACCTTGGGTTTGCCAGCCTCAGCAGTCAGCAGTTGCCTGAGATAAGAAAAGCCTCTGGTTTCAATGGGCCAGGAATAAGAGGCAGAGCTGAAGGCCAAGGTTGAGGGCTTGAGGGGCTTTCACCCAGCCCCTAGGGCTTGGCACTTTCAACTCAGGCTTCTAGCCTCCTAAACTGTAAGAGAATAAATTCTTATTTGTTAAAGCCATACATTTTTGGTATTTACTGTTAGAGTGGAACTAGAGGTAACTGTGTTAGGCTGGGTTCTCTAGAGAAGCAAAACCAGTAAAGCTTATATATATATATATATATATATATAGAGAGAGAGAGAGAGAGAGAGAGAGAGAGAGAGATTTATCTTAGGAAAATGGCTCATGCAGTTATAGAAACTGACAAGTCTCAAGTTCCAGGATCAAATGTCAAACTTTTCCCAACTCACACAGCTGCAGGGGCTGATGAGCTCAAGTTTGGCAAGCAGTATACTGGCTGTTGACTTCGGCAGATGATGAATCCAAGATCACCAGGCAGAATGGTGGATTGTTCGCTCATGGGCAGTTGTAGGCAGCACAATAGGATCCACATCCACAGAAGGTTCTTTTCCCCAGGATGTCCATATATATATTGGAAGCAGGCCACACTCCTAGGAAAAGTCCCTTTCAATGGATTGACTGCTCAAAGCATGTACATCCAATCTCATCATGGGAATAACTACATCACAACTACTTAAACCACTCAGAATTGTGATCCAGACAAGTTGACACACAACCCTAACCTATCATAGTAACCGAAACATTCAGCATACAGATTGAGTAAGTATGGTGAGAAGATATAAACCTGATGCACATCTTTCCTGATTTTAAACCATGCAGTAGGAAGTTATTAGATAGTATAAAATACCCTGAAAAGTCAGTATCTCTATAGAAGTAGATTGTCCATTCTTCCTTGCAAGGAGTGACTGGTGGCTTTGAACCACCAGCCTTCTGGTTAGCAGTCAAATGCCATAGGCACTATGCCACCAGAGCTCCTAAGTAGAAATAGAAGCCTGTTATTTAGAAAGACAGTGGTAAATACAGGAAGAAATAGTTAAAAGGGCTAAAAGTGCTTGACCAATGATGGAGACTTGAGGGTGAGGAGCAGCAAGGTGGTGAGAATTGATGTTAATCTTGTAGAACTGTTTGACTTTAAAATTATGTACATTTATAACTTGCTAAGAAAAAAACAGCATAAACAAACAAACAGTTCTGGAGGGACCTGTTGATCTGGGAAGAAATGAGGAGAAACATTCTAGGTAAAGGTAGAGTACTATCTCAGAAGGTGGAGGAGGAGGGTGGGAGTGGAGTGGGAAGTGGGCTTATGCTGTCCCTGCTAGTGGTTTGTGACCTGGGTAAAGCTGAGAAGAAGTGAACTAATTAAGTGGTCTGGGGTCCAGGAGAAAGAAAGTTTCCTGAGTCACAGGGTAGTATATAGAGGTCTGCCAAGCTCAACGGTGGCCTCTTGCTTTAGTGGAGGGCCTGGCTCAGTTACAGGCCAGAGAATATGGAGAAGTAGTTTGCGCGCATGTGTGAGCACATGTGTGTGTGTGTGTGTATGAGGGACCAAACTTACGTATAAATCTGAGGTAAAGGACCTTAGACCCTTGGAATGGGATGACATGGATGAAGTAGAGGCTGAGAAGGAGGCTGGTGCATTCTTTAGGACAGAGGCTCCTGGGACAGGTGAGGCAGTGCTAGGAGGGGAACCTGGGCTGGAGTTAAAGGGCACAGAAGAATTTTGGATGAAGGGGGTGGGAAGCTGATAATTTTCATTGTGTTTGCTTCCAGATGAATCCTCAGAGTTCACACTAATGAAATAAAAGGAATAAGAGGGGAAGGAGCTCAGATGTGAATTGGTGGCTCCATGTCCCCTTTGCTGACAATAATCCAGGAAGTTGAGTTCATCTAAGGGCTGGGGTCTGGACTCAGGAATAGATGGGGAGACCAGTTCTTCCTTCTCCTTTGTGTAGTTGACATTTGTGGAGAGCTGCACCACGGCATTCTATTCATCTTAACAAGGTCACAATACTTCCCTTCTTTGTTTTGGGCCTGTTGGACATCTTCAGACCTAAGTTTGAGTTTCGAGACCTGTCTTGAGCCTTTTAAATTTACCTGCCTCTTGCCACGTATCTATTTTTTATAGGTTTCCCTATTTCACCATCAGCAGCAACATCACATCACCCCATTCCTTGATCCTGCCCCTTTCCTTTACCATATATAAGTATTTGTTTGAAACTCAATAAACGAGACTTGATCGGGCTTTCGACTTGTCTCCATTCTTCGCGTCTCTTGTCCCCTCCATTTCCACCCCCTCCTCCAGGTCCTAGGTTGACCGTCCCGTGGGACAGGACAGACATTAACCTTTCACTCTTGCTGCTGCTATGCCCTGTGGAACCTGAAATTGCAACACAACCTCGTACTACTGTAAACTTGGGTGCACCTGGTGAGGTGAGATTTGAGGTTCTAACTCACAGAATTTCATTTGATGAAAAGCCTGAATTTGTCAATTATAGTAGTACCATCCCCTTATATTAGAGGACATCTGAGAATTATGAACAGAGGCACCTTGGAAGACTGACTGGTGCCTTCACTTTTGAAAAAAGCAACCAAAAACCAAACCAAACTCACTGCTGTCAAGTTAGATCCAACTCATAGCAACCCCTTCTTGGGTTTCTGAGGCAGCATCACTACGGAAGTAGATTGTTCAACTTTCCTTCTGAGGAGTGGCTGGTGGGTTTGAACTGCCAGCCTTCTGGTTAGCAGTGAAATGCCTTAGACACTACAGCAACCCTAAGGGACACAGTTCTATTCTGACACACATGAGGTCACCATGAGTTGCAGTTAACTTGATGGCAACATTTAAAAAATGTTTTATGTGTAACACTTTTTACTTTTCCAGGGGCTTTCACATCTATTATGTCTGTGAAGCAGATAATTCATTTTCCTATTTGACAGACAAGAAGTCAAAGTCATAGAAGTATAAGTTTTGCTCAGGATTGTACAGAGTGTTAGAACCCTGAACTCTTGGTACCTGGGTATTGCCTTAGTGCCAAACCCATCTCACCATCATCTGGTCAACTTTTACTGTATTCTACAAGCCTATTGAGGGTAATGGTGAGATTTCAGCTGCTCACTTTGGCTATCATGTTTGGCGAAGTAGAGGATCAGTGAAAATGAGGGAAACCCTCCATGAGATGCATTGACACAATAGCTGCAACAATGGACTCAAGCTAATACCAGAGATTGTGAGGATGGCACAAGACTTTGCACTATTTGGCTTTGTTATGCATAGTGTCATCATGAAACAGAGCCAAATCAATGGCGTGTCTAACAAAAACAACACAAACATATTCCTTGGGAGTTCCTGTTGCAGATTGAGAACATGGTATGGAGGTAATTTTTGGCTCAAAGCAAAGAATAACAGAAAGATGTTTACTTGTGTTTTATTGACTATGCAAAAGCATTTGATTGTGTGAATCATAACAAATTGTGGATAACATTGAGAAGAATGGGAATTCCAGAACACTTAATTGTACTCATGAGGAACCTGTACATAGACCAGGAGGCTGTCATTCGAACAGAACAAGGGGACACTGTATGATTTAAAATCAAGAAGGGAGTGTGTCATGTTGTATCCTTTCATCATACTCGTTCAATCTATATGCTGAGCAAATAATCCGAGAAGTTGGACTATATGAAGAAGAACGCGGCACCAGGATTGGAGGAAGGCTCATTAACAACCTGTGTTATGTAGACAATACAACTTTGCTTGATAAGAGTGAGGATGACTTGAAACACTTCTGATGAAGATTGAAGACAGTAAGACAGTCTGCAGTATGGATTACATCTCAATATAAAGAAAACAAAAATCCTCACAACTGGACTAATAAGCAGCACCATGATAAATGGAGAAAAGATTGAAGTTGTCAAAGACTTCACATTGCTTGGTTCTACAATTGATACCAATGGAAGCAGCAGTCAGGACATCAGACGACATATAGCACTGGGCAAATTGGCTGCAAAGGACCTCTTTCAAGTGCTGAAGTATAACGATGTCTTCTTGAGGACTAAGGTGCTCCTGATACAAGCCATGGTATTTTCTTTTTTAAATTTTTTTATTTTAAGTGTTTGTTTTACATTCAACATTATGTGTACATTTAGTTTCACTCCCTGTTTACCATGCCCAGCCCTAACCCAGTCTCCTCCCCTCCCTGCTCAGTAACCCTCCCCCCATGCCCCTCATAGTCATTTTTGTCCTGCATTTCCTCTGTGTGAGTGTTGCCCTTCTGGTGCCCTGTGGTTGATTGCTCCAAGGGATGTATTTCCATAGAGTATGTGGGTGCATCACCCTGGGTTGAGTGGTTTGCATGTACATCTTGTTTACTATTGGGCTGAGAACCAGCCCTTGGGAGTGAGCTTTATTCTGAAATAGGACCAACGTGGGTCCCTGCCCAGTGTGCAGTCAGGCCAAAACAGTTTACACACCGAGTGATTAAGAGGAAAGAAAATTATTTATCGCAAAGTGGCAATGCAAGAAGTAGGGGTACTCGTACCCAGATCTGACTCTCTGAAACTCCATCGAATTACAGTTTTGTAGGTTTCAGAAGAGAGTGTTATGCATATTCATAAAAATGTCAGGAATTTGGGCATGAGATGGTTGATGATTGGCTGAAATTTCTTTTGCCTCAGTTTAAAAAGACAGTAGCATTTTGAGCCAGTGCGCTTGCATACTGAATGAGTCACACCAGCTTTCTGTTATCAGCTGATTGGGGCTTAGGCAGAGGGGAAAGTGTTCATTACTAGTAACTTTGTTCCTCTCTGTCCCACTGCACATGTCCGCGGGCCGGAGTTAATTTTCAAGTTGTTTTCTAAGACACATTAACATGTTTATTACCTGTGCCTAAGGAGCTCTGGTAGCGTAGTGCCTAAGGCACTTGACTGCTAACCAGAAGGCTGGCGGTTCAAACCCACCAGCCACTCCTCGGAAGGGAGGTTGGGCAATCCTACTTCCATAGTGATACTGCCTCGGAAACCCAAGGAGGGGTCGCTGTGAGTCGGGGCCAACTCAACGGCAAAATAACAACAACAACAAAGGAAATAGCAGGAATTTTTTTTTTTTTTTCCTATCAGTTCTTAAGGAACTGAGCTTATTGTATTTACTCATCTGTCTCCAACCAGAGTCCTATGTGTTTACTCATCTATCTTCAACCGGGGTGCAGGGTGGGGAAATAGTCGAGGGTAATTAAGTTTACTTATCTATTTCCATCTGGGTTCCTATCTGTTCTAATTATCTGTTTTAGCCAGAATGGGGGAAATATTTTTGACTTTACTTAGTTTCAATTCCAGGCCCAGAATGTATCCCAGGACCATAGTATTGGGGATCTCACTAGACTCCATCTGACCAGTAATTCTGGTCATTATTGAGTTTTTGGATTTTGTTCTACATTTTTCCTTCCACTCTATCCAGGATCTCCAGATTTGATCCTTTCCTGAGTGATTGGCATTGGTAGCTGGGCACCATCTTCTGGTCTTGAGGGCCATCATGTGCTAGGGCTGATTGCTTCCAAATGCCCTTGTTTTTTTTAAGCCATGGTATTTTCAATTGCTTCATATGCATGTTAGAGCTGGACAATGAATAAGGAAGACTGAAGAAGAGTTGATGCTTTTGAGTTGTAGTGCTGGTGAAGAATGCTGAAAGTATCGTGGACTGTTAAAAGAAATAACAAATCTGTCCCAAAGGAAGTGCAGCTAGAATGCTCCTTGGAAGCCAGAATGGCCAGACTTTGTCTCACATACTTTGGTCATATTATCAGAAGGGACCATTGCCTAGAGAAGGATGTCATGCTTGATAAGGTGAAGGGTTGAGGAAAGAGGGGAAGGCCCTCAACAAGATGGATTGAGACAGTGGCTGTGGCGATGGGCTCAAGTATAGCAAGGATCGTGGAGCTGGCGCAGGACTGGGCAGTGTTTCGTTCTGCTGTATGTAGGGTCACTATGAGTCAGAGACAACTCTACGGCACCTAACAACAACAACAATATGGAGGTGATTAAGACCAGCGTCTGTTCCTGGGTGCTTGCTGCTTAGCTGGGGCTTCTGTACAGAGTAATTAATTACAGTGCCATGAAAGAGAGTCAAAAGAAAAGAGAGATAAGAAAGTGCCATGGTGTTCTGGAAACAGAAGGGAGAACTCTACATTTTTGAGACATTCAGGAAAAGCTTTCCAGAACAGATAACTTTTGAGTCCAGCCTTGAAGAAAGGTTAAGCATTTTCTAGGCAGAGAAGAGGTGGAAGGGGTTGCCAGGTAGAGATGTGATGTGGGCAAATTCATGGACAAAATGGATGAGAAACTGAGGGTAGGATCCAGATTTTGTGGACCCTGAGACTTAAACAATTTTGGTTTCCTTTCAGAAAAAGAATACAAAGTTACAAACACAAAATAAAACACAAAAGTGAGTTTTTATTTAGAATGAGAAAAGAAATCATAGAAAACTGCAGACTTCAAAAATTATAAACATTACAAAAACCAGAAGAATGACATAATATTTTTTTAAATTAACTGGTTGACTCAACTGTATGCTTTTTATTTTCCTGTGTTTTTTTGCTCTGTCATCTTTGATTGCTCCATGTGACAACTGTTTTGTAAAATAATTTACTATACAGAGACTGGGAAGATAATTCAGTCCTTCCTCTGATATTCTTTGATTGAAAAATTGATTTGTTATTAATAGTTTTGAAAAGTTTCTGTTTTCTGCATCACATATTGTCATTGGTGGGTACATTTGTATCATGCTATAGACTCTGGCCCAGCACCTTCCTTTTAGAATGCTGAGTGAGTCAACCAGTGGGTGGTAGAAGTACATATTCCGGGAAGCTATTTCCTTATTGGCAATTACTTAACCATACATACGAATGGCTGCCAGTGTACTAGTTTTCTATTGCTACATAACAAATTATCACAAATTTAGCAGCTTAAAACAATACCTATTTATTATCTCACAGTTCTGTAGGCCAGAAATCTAGACAGGGGTTTAGATGGTTCTCAGTTTAGGGTCTTACAAGACTGAAATCAAGGTGTGAACCAGCTAGGCTCTTACATTGAGAATCTGGAAAAGAATCCACTTCCAATATCATTCAGGTTGTGACAGAATTCAGTTCCTTGTGGTTGTAGGACTGAGGGCCCTGTTTCCTCCCTGACTAGCAGATGGTGGTCAATCTCAGCATCTAGAAGTCATTCTCAGGTCTTTTTCACATGACCTTCCTCGTCTTCAAGCTAGTAATCATGTCATATTCCTCTTGTACTTTCAAATCTCTGACTTCCTTTCCTGCCACCAGCTGAAGATAATGCAATTTTTAAAGGGTTCATGTGATTAGATAAAACCCATCTGCATGCTCTGCCTTTTGAGTAACTTAAAGTTAATTGATTCATAACCTTAATTACATTACAAAATCCCTTTTGCTATGTAATGTAACATAATCATGGGCATGATACCTCATCATATTCACAGTCCTGAGCATTAGAATAGGAAATTTGGGAAAAGGTGTCTTAGGATTCTGTCTACCACAGCCAACCACATAAATATACCCATTCAAACTCAAGCTAAATGTGTCTACAAGTCAACTTTCCCTTAACTGGATCCCCAAATGCCTACAACCATTCCAACACCAGCCAGCACAAGGGGAAGTGTACTAGAAAGTTGAAGTGGAAAGAGACATAAACTTAAGCAATCATCACTAAAATATCTTAAAATGAGAAGGAGTCCATTGCAAGTGTGATACTTGACAAATGGCTTTCTTTGTGTCCTAGAAGGAAGCTCAGAAGAAAGAAACTGATAGTGATAGGTCATTGTGTGCCAGGCACTGTGCTGGACACTGAGGATGCAGAAGCAACACAACATGGAGACTATCTTAACAGAGCTCTGGTTCTCTCCAAAGAACACCAAAACCCTTGTGGATTCTCCAGAGGTGGCTTCTCATTATCTCCAGGCTCAGGTCTGAAGGGGCCAGAAGGGAGAGCCAGCATTTGTTTTTGTCTACAGTGCCATTTCCAGAACATTATTTTTCTCCATTTACATTCTAAAATTCACACCATTTCAAGTCTATGTCATCTGGTTAGATCACTCTCTGCTGTCCTTGTTGGAGACTCTTGTCAACCTTCTGGTTTCTATCTGTGTTAGGTTATATCATTATTCCCAAGTATTGACTCCTTTCCACCCTGCGGAAGAGTATACTTCTCTGTCCCATTATGTTGGTCTTGTCATGTGACTTATCCAACCAGTGGGACCTAAGTGAGTGTGGTGTATGTCATGTCTAAGTAGAAGCTTCAAGTGCACTTGCTCTTTTGGATCAACTTCTTGTTCCTTCTGTCTGGGTCCCAGAATGAGAAAACATGTGGAGTAGACCCTAGAGGGGTGCAGAGCCCAGCAAAGCCTAGCAGAGTCAGAGTTGACCCATTGCCCTCACATAAGGTGAACAATAAATAAACAGTTGTGGATATGTCTTTAAAATAATGAGATTTTTGTTATCACAGCAAAGCTGACTAACACATTATCACTGACCTTTAAGGAGGAATTAAGTACCTGGCTCTCAACTTTCCTCTCTATGCAACTAACAGCAAACCTATGCGGAGCTAACTGCACGTAGATGTTTCATCCAGCTCTCTACTCATATGGTGCCCTGAGCACCTCAACTCCATGGCTTTCACTTCTCCTAAACTTCAGGAACACTTTCCCACATGACACTCTGGATCTTATCATGATGTAGGGTTGTACCTTTTCTGAAGTCTTGTGCTCCAACATCCCATTCTTTGAACACCAATCCTAGCTTTTTTTTTGCTGTCTTCTTCCTCATTCCTATTCATTTCTTTTTTTTCCCATTTAATTAAAAAAAATTCATCAGAATCTTCAGTGTCTAGTTCTCTTCAGTTTCATCCTATCAGTCTACGATGGTCTCACATCTCTCTCTTTATACATTGATCTTCTTAGTGGGGAGAGGAGTCCCTGGGTGGTATAAATGGTTAATGTGCTTGGCTGCTAACTGAAAGGCTGATGGTTCAAGTCCATTTAGAGGTGCCTCTGGCAATCTACTTCTGGAAAATGAGCCATTGAAAACCCTATGGAGCAAAGTTTTACTCTGATACACATGGGATTGCCATGGCACAGAAGTTACTCCACAGCAACTAGTATACCTGGTGGTGGGGGACATCTCAGATATCTATCTGTACATTTACATTTCCCATTTGCTCTCTCAGGAATCACAGCCCTGTAGCCTAAGTGTAAAACCAAATCAAACTTACTGCCATTGAGTTGATTCCAACTCATAGTGACTCCCATTGGGTTTCCAAGACTGTAAATCTTTACAGAAGCAGACTACCTTATCTTTCTTCCACGGAGCAGCTGGTGGGTTTGAACCACTGATCATTTGGTTAACAGCCAAGTGCCCTAACCACAACATCACCAGAGCTCCTTAAGTATAAACCTGTAATTTTTCCTATACTTTTATAATTCCCTCAAATGTCAGGCTTGAACATTTAGACAAGCCTTTACAAAAGGCTCTGGCTATTAGAGCTCTGCACTCCCTGTCTTTTCCTTTCACAATCTCTTAGTCATCATTCTAGTTTCAATTTAGCATCAACAGAAACTTTAAGTCACACTTCCATCCTGCCTTGAGTTTACATACAATATAAGATATTTCACACTATGTTGCATTTTTCTGTTTCTCTCCTCCACCATCCCCATATCCTGAGAGGTGGTTTCCTTGACAGCAGGCACCCTGTACCTCATTAATTCAAGATATCTGGAAGAATCCAGCTTCTAACACAAGAGAGCCCAGAGAATGTTGATATTCCGGCAGACTCACCAGGACAGCTTAATTTGTAGAATAACTGGGCTGTTAGGGAAATAAGCTCAGCCACAACTCAGAGCTCAAAATAAAAAAATGTATCTGTGTTTTAGTTTTCAAAGAATCCCCAATAATTAGATGAAGGTTCAGTGTTAGATTTAGAAGGGGTGAGGAGATTATACAGGTTAATGGTCAAGGACATCGTTTTTGAAGTTGTGCTGGGAAACTTTTGAATCTTGTCTCTCTCTCTTTATAACTGTGGTAATTATATTCATAAAACAAACCATTTTCCCTGCCAACATTTTTTACATGTACACTTCAGTGACATGAATTATATTCCTCATGCTGCACAACCATTACCACTGTCCATTTCCAAAATTTCCCATTATTGTTCATCTTCTTGCTTGAATAAGATGAAATAATGGATAGTTAGTAATGTTATCATTGAAAATGGAAGATGATTTTTGAATAAATGCCATCTATATTCTCCAAATCATGCCATAGTTGCCATGAAGAGAGATGCTGGAATTTTAAGTTTCCTAAGACTCTGAAGTCATAAGACCCCAACAACTGTTGCATATACAGGGCTCAATGTAATACAACTCATTGGGGTATGGTAAGTAGAATAGTACCCTCCTTAGTAATGACCATGTCCTAATTGCTGGAATATGTGATTATGTTACTTTACCTGGCAAAAGAGACTTCACATGTGACTAAGTTAAGGTTTCTGAGATCAGGAGGTAATTCTGGGTTGTTCAGTGGGCCCAATGTAATCACAGCATTCTTATAATGGACAGAGAGAGGCAAGAGAGTCATAGTCAGAGATGGAGATGTGACAATAGAAGGGGGGAAGAGAGAGAAATATGAGAGAGAGAGAGAGGGAGAGAGCTATACTCTTGCCCCAAAATCCAGCCTTCACAGTCTCCTGGCTCAATCTTTGTAACTTTCTCAGTCAGAGCCCTTCTTCTTGCCCTAATAACAATGGGGCTTGGAGTTCTTCTCTGGGTCTAGCCTATTCTGTTCTTAGTAAGTCTTTGAACAGCAGTCCAGTAGAAACATAATGTGAGCCATATGTGCAATCTTAAATATTCTATTAGTCACACTGAAAAAGCAAAAAGAAACAGGTAATTTTCATTTTGATAATGCTATTTTACTATATATATATATATATATATATATATATT
>NW_006921804.1:5212940-5233255 GCF_000298275.1 Orycteropus afer afer
ATATATATATATGCATATATATGTATATATATGTTTGTTGTTGTTAGGTGTCATTGAGTCGGCTGCAACTCGTAGTGACCCTATGTACTATGTACAACAGAACAAAACACTGCCTGGTCATTTGCCATCCTCACAATCCTTGCTATACTTCAGCCCATCGTTGCAGCCACTGTGTCAATCCACCTCATAGAGGGTCTTCCCCTTTTTCCATGATCCTCCACTTTACCAAGCATGATATCCTTCTCTAGGGAATGGTCCTTTCTGACAACATGACCAAATTAGGTAAGACAAATTCTGGCCATTCTAGTTTCCAAGGAGCATTCTGGTGGCAGTTCTTCCAGGACAGATTTGTTCCTTTTTCTGGCAGTCCATGGTACATTCAATATTCTTTGGCAACACCGCAACTCAAAAACATCAACTGTTCTTTTGTCTTCCTTATTCATTGTCCAGCTTTCACATGCATATGAGGCTATTGAAAATACCATGGTTTGGATTAGGCGCCCCTTAGGAGCTCTGGTAGCATAGTGCCTAAGGCATTTGACTGCTAATTAGAAGGCTGGTGGGAACCACCAGCCACTCCTCAGAAGGAAGGTTGAGCAATCTACTTCTGTAGTGATATCACCTCAGAAACCTAAGGAGGGGTCACTGTGAGTCGGGTCCCACTCGACAGCACATAACAAAACAACAGTTCAAAGTGACTTCTTTGCTTTTCAACACTTTAAAGAGGTCTTTTGCAGCAGATTTGCCCAGTGCCTGCTGCCTCCATGGGTGTTGATTGTGGATCCAAGTAATATGAAATCTTTTACAACTTCAATCTTTTCTCCATTTATTGTGATAGTTGTTTATTGGTCCATTTGGGAGGATTTTCATTTTCTTTATGTTGAGGTGTAATCAGTGCTGAAGACTGTAGTCTTTGATCTTCTTCAGTAAGTGCTTCAAGTCCTCTTCACTTTCAGTAAGCAAGGTCGTGTAGTCTGCACATCACAGGTTGTTAATGAGTCTTCCTCCAATCCTGATGCCATGTTCTTCTTCATATAGTCCAGCTTCTCGGATTATTTGCTCAGTGTACAGATTGAGTAAGTATGGTTAAAGGATACAACCCTGACACACACCCTTCCTGATTTTAAGCCATGCAGTTTTACCTTGTCCTGTTCAAATGACAGCCTCCTGGTCCATGTACATGTTCCTCATAAGCACAATTAAGTGTTCTGGTATTCCCATTCTTTGCAATGTTATCCATAATGTGTTATGATCCACACAGTTGAATGCTTTTGTATTGTCAATAAAACACAAGAAAATATCTTTCTGGTATTCTTTGCTTTGAGCCAAGATCCATCTGACAATGATATCCCTCTTTCCATGTCCTCTTCTGAATCCAGCTTGCGTTTCTGGAAGTTCCCTGTCAATATACTGCTGCAACCATTTTTCAATTATGTTCAGCAAAATTTTACTTGTGTGTGATATTAATGATATTGTTTGATAAGTTCCACATTCTGCTGGATCAATATTTACCCAATATATATACATATTATTATTTCAAATGTAGTCAATATAAAAATTATTAAATGAGATATTTTACATTCATTTTTTCATGCTAAGTTTTTAAAACTCCGTATGTTTTTTATACATGTAGAACCTCTAAACATGGCTACTAAATTTTTAGTAAAGTGAAATGTAGTTACACCAAAAATGAAGTTTATTAAATTGGAAAAATTTTACAGTACCTCAATTTTAAAATGTAAATTTAAATGAATTAAAAAGTCAGCTCTTCAATGGAACTAGCTACATTTCAAGTTGTCTAGTTGCTACAGTATTCTACAGTGAGATCCTAGAACATCACTTTTAACAAGGGCCAATCATAACATCACAGAATCTTTTGTTGATCAATCATCTGGAGAATAACAGAGCAAAAGCATATTCTCCAAAAGACATGCCCTTCCCAGGAGGCAGATCTCAGGAGACATATCTTCCTTATTTCTGTGGCTCTTTGTAACCTGTTTCTTGCTGGGTTACTGATACTGAATCAAGATACTGAAGTCTAGGAGAGCAAGTTCCTTCCATAATAGCTTGTGAGTGGGAGGGCTTTGAGATCCAGGGCTCTGGAGTGTGCTGAGTTTTCTCTCACACTCTCCTAGGCTGTGAAGTTCATGCAGTTTCCTGTACTGAGGCCTCGGGTTTAGCATTGGCCGTTGTCTGTGGGAGCATATGGTCATTTGCTCTCTAGACAGTAGGTTTCTGCACTGCAAACCCAAGTGTAACATTCTAGGGACTTGATAGTACAGCAGAGGGATGAAAAGATGGGCTTTGAAGCCTGGGTTAGAATTTTGGCTTTACCTCTACCTACTAAGAGCTCCGATGGCGTAGTGCCTAAGGCATTTGATTGCTAACCAGAAGGCTGGTGGTTCAAACCCACCAGCCACTCCTTGGAAGGAAGGTTGGGCAATCTACTTCCATAGAGATATTGCCTTGGAAATCCAAGGAGGGGTCGCTATGAGTCACATATGACTTGATGGCAGTGAGTCTGGTTTTTTTTTTTTTTTGGTTCTACCTACTAAGAGACCTGCCTGCATTGTGGAATCACTATGTCTTATTTTTTTTTTTTTTTTCTTACCTCTGTACAGGGAATGATAATACTCACCTTACAGAATTTTTCTGTGGATTAAATAAGAGGAAATCACATTTTATAGTGCCTGGGACAGTTATCAGTAAGTGGTAGTTCTTAATAGCTATTATTATTATTTTTAACAGCAATTATTTTGAACAGGGAGCTCTAGCAGCTCAGTGGTTAAAACATTTGGCTGCTAACCAATTGTGGTTCAAACCCACCAACTGTTCCACAATGGAAAATGAGGCTGCTTCCATAAAGATTTACAGCCTTGGAAACCCCACTGGGCAGCTCTACTCTGTCTCATAGTGCTGCTGTGAGTCAGAATCAACTTGATGGCAGTGGGTTTCATTTTGGGCTTATTATTTTGAATGACTAGCAGGGTGAACCAACAGAGACCATTCTTTCCCTTCCCAAATACATGATGCTTTATTTTTTCAGGGTCAGCAAACTTCTCCTCTCTGCTTCGACTCAATATATTCTATCCCCGCCCCCTCCACCTCAGCCATGGGACTTGGGATAGATCAGAAGGCTCAGAAGGCACAGGTAGGCCCCAGCATTCTTGTGGACCCAAAGGGCTCTGTTGGAAATTGCTGGGCATGGGTACTGGGTCCCCTGCGAGAGCTTCTGTTCTGGGTCTCGGGCCAGCTCTGAGACATAAAGAAGGGCTATTTCTTTACAACTTTTCCTTCTCAGCTTCTCAATGGGAGCTGAGGAAAAAGCCATCTCAGGATAACCAGAACCCACTTTATCCCCTTGGCCCCTAACCCTCCTTCCTCTGTGACTTTTATCAGCAATCTGGCTTTAAAACATATCAAAATGTTCTCCATGAAACACTTCAGGGGTAAATCAACCAATTTTTCTCATACTCTCTTGCTTCTAGTTTTGAGTCTTTGATTCTCTACTGCCCTGGCCACTTTAAACCTTTCTTAAAAGATGAGGTCAGTCCACAGGCCTACAAGGCAAAGCCCCATTGCCCTAAAGGCACAGACTTCAATGATCCCACTGACCAAACCAGTCGCATTTTCAGCAGGATCTGGAATGTATTATTATATTCCCTGAGTGGATCACCAGTATTTGGATTTTGTTCTCTTTGGGTAGAAACTTTTAGTCTATTACCAACTCCCTACAGTCATGTCCCAGGTGAAAATGGGGTGCTGTTTTAGTGAGGAATTCTTGGTGATAAATGTGCCGTTGTCTTTTTACTTTGTTCCTGGGCACAATCTGGCCCAAATCCTAAGCATTACTATGTGGCATAATCACATTCATGCATCAGTGTAACAACCTGCTTTCCTGATTCCAGGCAAAGGTAACCAACTCGCCCTGGTTTAGCACTAAAAGTCCTATGTCCAATAATCTCCCTAGTCCTGGGCTAACCAGGACAGTTGTTCACCCGGTCCAGATCTTTTTAAGCCATCTTAGGTCTTGACTGAGAGGGGATCAGAGGTCAACAACCCATAACAGTGGATAATCTAAAACCCTTTTAACTCACCACCAAACCAAGAAACTTGGCATGCATTTCTCCTGGTTTTCAATCTGGAAGCAATTGGAGTTCCAACATCCTCTTATAATGATTTTTGGGAGTGCTCCAGAGGATTTCTATTCCTGCTCATGCTCACCTAAAGGAGTTCTGGTGGCGCAGTCATTAAAGCATTTGGATGCTAATCAAAAGGTTAGCAGTTCAAACCCACCTCTCATTGGAGAAAGATGAGGCCAACTGCTTCCATAAAGATTTACAGCCTTGGAAACCCTGTGGGACAGTTCTACGCTGTCCCATAGGGTTGCTATGAGTTACAATTGATGTAATGGCAGTGGGTTTGGTTTCATGTTCACCAGCAGGAAATGATCTGTAAGTGCCACTTTTGTTGCTATGGAGGCTGCCCCAGAGTGTGCTCTGACATTGAGCGCCATCATGCTGGACAGGCACTTGAGAATGGAAGCCCAGCCCCCTCTCTTTGTGCAGAGCAAGCATTACAGCATTTTCCTGCATTGTCTCAGGGACCTCACAGGACCTGAGTACCTGAGTAGTCCTAGTTCCCAGAACAGGGTCATGCTATTATGCCTTTCGTACAGGCATCTCACTCAAGGATGAACATTACACAACTCCAGAGACACCATTCAGATTTTAATATCTGTAGGGTAACTCATAAAATACAATGTGAATAATGTTGTCTGTAATTGTGCAATCCTGTCATTTGGATCAGAATTAACTTTTATTCTGCACCAATTTAGCACTTTCCTCACCCTCCTTCTTTCAGATTCTTTCCAACCCATCTTATCAACCACCAACCTTATTTCTCCTCCACAAATCCACACCTTGTGAAAAAACACAGCTTATTATTATTTTTTTTCTAGTAGTCCTTTGAAAACAAAGACGTGTAACACTCATGCTGATAAGTCTGTGAGAGCTTGATTGATCTATTTCACAATAACATTCAAAAGAGTGATACACTGGCTGTCCGGTCTGTTGAAGATGATGAAAAAAAATCTTCAATCCCTTGTGGGCTTTGGGAGGTGAGACTTGCTGGGTCTGAGGCTGGAAGAGTTGTAGGAGGGGAAGAATCCATGGGTCCTGGTATGACTGAGAACGTAGTTTGACAGAGAGGCTTTATAAGTAGACCCTGGTGGGCTGATCCTGAACTTGGTCCTCCCTCTATCACTTACCTCCCTCACTATGACATCACGTTGATAAGCAAGCAGTGGATACTACTCTAGAAATACTGGTGAGACACATGCATTTCAGAATTGGGAGATAAATTTCACAGTCAGAGGCTTACTGCTTCAGTGAAATTGTCACAGGTTGAATGGTCAGGAGTGGCCTGGGAATTCCATCCAAAGTAAAAGACAGATTGCTATATCTTGCATCCCCTATCACAAAGAAGGAAGCACAGCACATAGTAGGCCTCACTGGTTCTGGAAGCGACATGTTCCACACTTAGGAATGTTTCTCAGGCCCATGCACTGGGTGACATCTTTCAGTGGGAACCAGAGGTGGAAAGGGCTCTGTAAAGCAGGTTCAGGCTGTACTGTGAACAGCCCCACTGCTCGGGTATAATACGCTATGATCAGGCCTATAATATTGGAAGGATAAGTGGTGGGAAAGAGGTAGCATGGGGCTCATGGTAAACCCCAGTGGGAGAATCACAATATAGATTTCTGGAGTAAGGCTGTGCTGTTCACACTAGAGAATTATATATCTTTTGGAAAACAGCTCCTGGATGTGTTATTAGGTCCTGATGGAGATGGAATGTTTGACTATGGGACATCAAATGATTGCACATCTGGAGCTGTCCATTGTGGAGTGGATTCTGTTGAACTCATCAAATCGTAAAATCAGATGGTTCCAGAAATTTATTGTAAAATAGAAATGGTACCTCTGGGATTAACCCTGAGCACTAAAGGAGGGCATGAGTAAGCTGCATGGACACATAGCCCAGAATCTCATGTCGCCCATGCAAATTGCACCAACATCTCTCCCCCAGCTCAAAGATGTTGCTGTATGGGGATTCCCATATGATTAGCTGAAGGAGGAGGAAAAACCCTGAGCTTGGTTTGTGGATAAGTCAGCTTTGTAAAAATTTGGAATGGACAGCAACTGCATTATAGTCACATTCAGGTGTGGCCTGAAAAGATAGAGAGAAATTTCTTCCCAGTGGATAGACTTTTAAGCAATGTACCTTGTCATTCAATTTGCTTGAGAATTGGCCTGAGGTAAGAAAATATACAGATTCCTGGCAGCAGCAAATGGCCTGGCCATCTGGTCAGGGGCCTGGAAAGAAAAGAATCAGATCAGGTACAAGGAGGTCTGGAGTAGAGGCAAGGAGCTCTGGTGGCACAGTGCCTAAGGTATTTGACTGCTAACCAGAAGGTTGGCAGTTCAAATCCACCAGCCACTCTGCAGAAGACAAGGCAATCTACTTCCTTAAAGATTTACCACCTCAGAAACCCAGTGTGGGTTGCTGTAAGTTAGAATTGACTCTATGGTAGTGTGTTTGTTTTTTGCTTTTGGGATAGATGCATGTAGGTGGACATATGGGTGTTGGCATGGAGTGTGAAGATTTTTATATTACACTCACTAAAGAAAAATTACTGAAAAATCAAGAAGACAAAATGACTTGGCTATGAATCAGATCTGACTCCATGGATTTAGGAGCTCTGGTGGCGTACTGCCTAAGGCATTTGACTGCTAACCAGAAGGCTGGTGGTTCAAACCCACCAGCCACTCCTTGGAAGGAAGGTTGGGCAATCTACTTCAGTAGTGATACTGCCTGAGAAATCCAAAGAGGGGTCACTATGAGTCAGATCCAACTTGACGGCAGTGAGTTTCATTGTTTTTTGTTTAGTTAGGAGCTCTGGTGGCATACTGCCTAAGGTATTTGACTGCTAACCAAAAGCCTGGTGGTTCAAACCCACCAGCCACTCCTCGGAAGGAAGGTTGGGCAATCTACTTCCATAGTGATACTGCCTTGGAAACCCAAGGAGGGGTCGCTATGAGTCGGATCTGACTCCATGGCAGTGGTTGCATTTTGTTTTTGTGTTGACATTAGCTAGCTTTGTCCTTGGCCCCCACTGAACTGGATGGAGTGGCCACAGTGGCAGGGATGGAACCTACAAATGAAGCACACAGCATGGACACTCACCAAGACTCACCTTGCTACTGCTGCCTCTGAATATCCAAATTTTCAGCAAAAAAGACCAATGCTGAACTCCTGATATGATATTAATCCTTGAGAAAGCCAAAGAGCCACATGGAGTCAAATGGATTATATTGTGCCTTTACATCTTGAAAGGGCCAGTTGTTTGTTCTCATAGGGATATGGACATTTTCTAGATATAGGGTTGCCTTTCCTGTCTGCAGAGCCTCTGCCAGCACCACTATCTGGGGGGTTATGGAATGCCTCTCTCACAGGCATGGAATCCACCCAGGGACTCAAATTCACAGTGAAATAGGTGTAGGAGTGGTTCCAGACCATGATAGTATCATACATCACCAAAAACCATCTCACTGCTATTGAATTGATTCTGACTCATAGTGCCCTCTTAGACAGGGTAGAACTGCCTCGAAAAGTTTCTAAGGCTCTAAATCTTTTGGAAGCCAACTGCCTCATCTTTCTTTCATGGAGCAGCTGGTGAGTTTAAACCATTGATTTTTCAGTTAGCAGCCAAGTGCTTTAACTACTGTGTATCCAGGGCACCTCCACACACTTCACCATACAGAAAATCCAGATTCACGGAGCACTGGAACAGCCTTCTAAAGGTACAGCTGCAGCACCAACTCAGAGGTAACACTCTAAAAGAATGGAGTACCGTACCTCAGGATGCAGAATACTCATTCAATCTTTTCCTTCCCTCAGCTAGGATTCATGATTGGTCCCACTTGCCATTACTCCCAATAGCCCATTTGGGGAGTTTATGCTTCGTAACCTTGTAACTCTAGGTTCTGCAGGGTTGAAAGTCTTAGTTGTAATCTTTTTTTTTTTTTTTTTGTCGTTTTGTTCATGTGGTGAGTTACATTGATTTTAAAATATTAAACTAGCCTTGAATTCCTGGAAGAAACTCCACTTAGTCATGATGTGTTATCTTCTCCATATATCTATGAACTCAATTTTGTTTAGGGTTGCATCTATGTTCATTAGAAGTTTTTTTATTAGCTGTAGTTTTCCATCATATCAGCTTTGGTGAGAGGGAGCTGATATTGTTGGGTCTTACTATGTCTCCTTGATGGTTAAATTTTCCTTCCTGCCCTATGCCATTCTGGAATTCCATCATCCCTACTCATATCAGGAAGCCCAGTTCCACAGCAACATTCTCTGTTCTTATCTCCAGTCTGCAGTGAACAAACCCTCTGAACTTCTCAAAATGTTGCTGTCTGTCTCATCAGTGTATTTCTTGTGGCCTTATGAAGGGAGTGTTCTCTAGATCTCCTAAGGGATGTGCTCAGGTGGTGGGCTCTCAGTTATTGCATGATATTCTATCCAAGCCTTCTGAGTCATTCTGCAATGTTGTGCACAGGAAGTTCTGACACCTCTACCTCATTTCTATAGGTCATTGTTGTATTGTAGTCAAACGTCCAGGAGTCATCCTAGTAAACTAGACCAACTCCATATGTCCTTGCCTAAATAGTGGACCTCAAGTCATGGACAAATGTCCTAATGTCAGTGAAATCTCTTTTATTAAACCCTTTATTTCATTTGTCTTGTCTAATACTCAAGATTCTCACATGCTCCCCCTCTTCCTGCTGGTTCATGTAAATTAGATTCTGAAACTCCTTCAGCTTGTAGGGTTTTTTTTGTTTTTTTCCCCCTCAATCAGAGCAGAGCTTGTATTTCAGATTGTATTTGGAACTGCCTCTGATTATTGGTCTGTAGTAAGGTACATTTCCAGGGGAACAAGTGTCCTGGGAGGCTCCTGCTTCAGACGAGGTCATTACTTAATCTTCAGGAAAAGGGTAGTCTGTTCTCCTCTGGCAACAAGAAAGGATTATAGTTATTTATTTATTTATTTTGGGGCATATCTATTATTCAAATGTTCCCATATCACTCCTCAGGGTTCTAATCTTTCCCTATGAGGTCTCTGACCTTGGTATAGAGGTCAAACACTATACATTTAGTCTTCTTTACAGCTCTCCACCATTATAATCAGATTCTGTGCATGATTTTTGGGCACAGTATGCCTTGGAGTTGCAGGATATTAAAGTTTCCTTAAATGTTACCCTAGAGGTCCTTTGCCGTTTGCTGCAGGCCTATAATTTCCTTCTTTCAAAGCCTCCAGTTATATAAAGAGATGCCACTCCATGCTACTTTCCTTGTAAGCATCATTGCCTCTGTACTGAGCAAAGGTTGCAGCACTTGATCTGCCCGTGCTTTCCCTTTCATCTGCATCTAATCTTAGTTACCATGGAGGAAACTTCAATAATTATGCTCCCTTTGTATGCCAGGGGTTTTACTTCCTCACTTACCACTTGTAATGGAGTTTTTATAGCCTTCAGACAATTGAAAATCAATTCCAGACCCAGTCTTGAGATTTTGTTTTCTAGGGCTACCTGGGTACCAATTGTCTTAGTCCAGGCTCTTTGGAAAACAGAGTCTAAGGCAAAACATGTATCAATCCTTTATTTGATGTGTTTGTGTGTGCATAATTCCAGGGAAACAAGAGAGAGGAGAGTAGAAGTAAGGAGTGAAGAAGAACAAGCATAGATAGGGTGGTGCATTACTGAACTGATCACTGCTTCTCAAGAAGACAGGGCTGGGTGCTTGGTCACAGAAGACATCTTCAGAGAGGTCAGAAGGAACGACTGCATCTTGGAACACTGTCAGGTGTGGGTATGGGGAGGAAAAGTGAGCACTTTATCTGTCAATTCCTTCCCCCTTGTCTCTTGTTAGTTTATGTCTGCCACATAAGATTTTAACAACCCCCCCCCACACACACTTCTAGATACTAAAGGAGTTCTGATGGTGCAGTGCCTGAGGCATTTGACTGCTAACCAGAAGGTTGGTGGTTCAAAAGCACCAGCTGCTCCATGGAAGAAAGATAAAACAATCTATTTCTCTGAAGATTTATTGCATTGGAACTATTGAGTTCCTATTAGTCAGAATTGACTTAACGTCAGTGGGTTTGGTTTGGTTTTGGGAGCACCAACCAAGAAAACCATGTCTCCTTGAGGACTGAGGTGCACCTTACCCAAGTCATGGTATTTTCAAGTGCCTAAGGCACTTGACTGCTAACCAGAAGGCTGGCGGTTCAAACCCACCAGCCACTCCTCAGAAGGAAAGTTGGGCAATCTACTTCCATAGTGATATTGCCTTGGCAACCCAAGGAGGGGTCGCTGTGAGTTGGGGCCGACTAGACGGCACACAACAACAACAACAACATATGCATGTGAGAGCTGAACAATGAATAAGGAAGACTGAAGAAGAGTTGATGCTTTTGAGTTGTGGTGCTGGTGAAGAATGCTGAAAGTACCATGGACTGCTAAAAGAACTAACAAATCTGTCCTGGAGGAAGTGCAGCCAGAATGCTCCTTGGAAGTGAGAATGGCCAGACTTTGTCTCACCTATTTTGGTCATGTTGTCAGAAGGGACAATTCCCTGGAGAAGGACGTCATGCTTTGTAAGATGCATGAAGGTTGAGGAAAGAGGGGAAGGCTGTCAATGAGATGAATTGACACAGTGGCTGCGGTGATGGGTTCAAGTATAGCAAGGATCATGGATCTGGCTCAGGACTGGACAGTGTTTTGTTCTGCTGTGCATAGGGTCACTATGAGTCGGAGACGACTCGATGACACCTAACAACAACAACAACTAAGAAAACCAGAGCCTTTGAAAATCCAGCCTAATCATACCTGGGCACTGGGGGCTGTTGAAGCTCCCACCACATAGGGCATGATCAAGATCACATAAAAAACCTGGCCATTGTCTATGGGTGAGGCTGAGAAAATCAGCAAAGTTATAAGAGGAACCAACAGGGGTAGTTGGGGTTTGGGAATGGCAAGAGCCATCACTCGTGCCATTCAGACCAAGAAGAAAGGCACGTGACCTTGGTAGAGGGGACAGGCAGGGCTGAGGTGAGCTGGGTTGACACATAAATTGGTTGGTACAATGTACAAATGGCAACATGGATAGATTAAAAAGAAACTATTGGGTGCAAGAAAATAGAACCCAGAAATATATAAAACAATTTAATGCAAATTAAAATCCACACACAAAACAACAATATTTATTTAGTAAACATAGTGACAAAAATATAAATATTAAATCTGATAAGTGTGTAGTGAGAGGGAGAATGGGAGTTAGGAATGGAGAAAAATTTTTAAAAAATAACCCAAAGAAGGAAAGTTCTTGTAATTATGTTGATAATGTGCCACAAACCAAGGATGATTATTACTCCATTCCTCTGCATCTGTGATTCAAAATGAACTAAAGTAAATTAAAATATAATGAACTCATTTTTATACCATACTTGGATATGATGCAGTATACAAAAAGTTATTCAGTGTAAGATTCAATCTTTTTTCCTCTTGTTTCCACCTACCCAGTCCATCTCCCATGGGCAACCATTATAACTAATTCTTGTGCATCCTTAACTGAAGGATTTAAAAATCATAATGACTAGTTTTAAACAATGATCAAGAGAGATATGATGTCAGTAGGAGGGTGGATGCAGACAGAGGCAGAAACCCTGA
Organism: Orycteropus afer afer; assembly: GCF_000298275.1. Classification (NCBI taxonomy): domain Eukaryota; kingdom Metazoa; phylum Chordata; class Mammalia; order Tubulidentata; family Orycteropodidae; genus Orycteropus; species Orycteropus afer. The sequence continues at coordinate 5,224,727 of NW_006921804.1, forward strand.
TTATGGCTGATGGACCTAGTGGGCCAAGTGGGCATGGTGGGGCTGGTGGGCCAGGCTGATGAGAGGTCCTGCTTGGGACAGCAGCAGGAAGATGTAGATACATTTTGGAGGAATGCTGTAAGGAATTTTTCAGTATGAGACAAGTGCATGAGAGAAAGGGGTTGAGTTCAGAAACCTGGAAATTTCAATGAGGACTGAAGGAGGAGCTGGCTGGGGAAAGTGAGGGGCCAGGGATAAGCCCCATCCTAAGACAGTATTTGAAGTCTCTGGGTGGTTCAATGGTCATGCTTAACTACTGTAAAAATGGCATGCCAGAGATATCTGACCTCCTGTAACTTCACGAGGGGGAAGGAAAATCAAGGTCAACATTAATAGCCCAGGGTGATCATAGTCTGATTCAGAGATTCTTCCTCTCTTCAAACTTTTGACCAGTTCTCACACCAACCACCAACTGTTCCTCTCATGACACTGTCTACTCCTCCGCTGGTGTTGAAAACTTGTTGCAATGGCCACACAGAACTCACAGACAATACTCATAATTATGGGTTTATTAGTGAAGTAACACAATACAATTCAGGATCAGAAATGACTCAGGACTGGTCAGGACAGCTTCTTCTCTGCAGTGATCACAGGCAAACCTCTCTCTGACCCTCGGCCCCTTGGTCCAGCCTCTGCCCTGCTCAAGCAAGTGTTACAAAGCTATTTAGCTCCACTGATAAGTGCCCAGAAACACCCCACTCTGCCAGTAAGCCTTGACCTGAAGGTTCTCAGCTCTTTTGCCCCATGGGCTGGGAAGGCCACTGTGACATCTCCTACTGGTCTCCTGGGACTGCTTTGCATAGTCGAAGGAGGACAGCTGCTGAAGACACTGTGACTCCTCTTCACTCCTATCCTCCATAGGAAGCCAAGAGTCATGGGCTGGGAGGTCACCTCACCCAGTCCCAAGTCTCCAAGTTTCAAGAGCCTAGGAATCTGTGGTCACCATTGGCAACTGTCAGGGTTCAATGCAGAAGACAGAAACCACTCCATATACTTCAAGCAGAAAGACAATCAAGGGACTCAAAGCTTATTATTATTAGAAGGGCTGGGAGAGAGAACATTAGAGACTTGCTGCATGATTTTGCTTGTGAGGTGCATCTTCATGGCTGTGACCCAGAATTTAGAAAACTGTTTCTATGACAGCTACCACCGTGGCACTACCACAGCCCTCATGTCCACAAAGTAGATGAGTGGACAGTGTCACTGGGGGTCTAGCTGCTGCAAACACGTGTGGAGAGAACTTGTCTTCTGGAGGTCTGATCTGCTTATTTTTAATGAGTCAGGGCATGATATTCTCTGAAGAGGAGGTGTAGAGACAGATAATCTTCAGTAACAGATAATTAAAAGAACCTTCCTGACACACACACCTCATCAGCACTGTAGAAAGCTAGGCAGTAATTTTTATTCAGTTTAAATCTCAAAGCTGACTGGGGTCTCAGTTCCTTTCTTATCTACAGGGACAAGTCCAGGAAGCCCTATATGTTACTCTAGGTGATGTTCTGTTTCTTACATCCACATCCACAGCCGGTGCCCTCTCTGACCGTGGAACTTTGTACTAGACTTTCTCTCTAGTCAGGATGAGTCCCCAAGATGACCATGGGTATCTCTGACCCTTAGAGTCTTCTGGAATAGTTCAGGAGGATCAGGGGCCAGATACCCAGAAATCCAGTTCTCTAGACCTGATTTTCCAGGTTGATGATCCTAGGTGATTTTCTAAGTGGGGAGAGAATGGGGTAGACAAAAGATCATGCGTCCTGCCTCTGGATTTAATGCTTCTCTTTGCGGTCTTGCTCCCAACCTGAGGAGCCAGCAGACATTGCACCCTCACCCACCACAGCTCTTGGCCCCAACCCCTCACTAACCACAGTCCAGATCTCCACTGCTAACTTCCTCTCCTCCAAAAGCCTCCCAAGAATGGCGTTGGGACTCCTATTTGGTTCTACCCTCTTCTCTGAGATCAATTTATTTAACTACTCGAGAAAAAACAGGTTCTTTCTTTTCTCTTTTAGCTCAGTCCTCACTCACTCCTTGGCCTTATCCCTCAAACTCTCCTTCATTCAGCTTGTTCTCATTGACTTCTTGTCTACAGACTCTCATCTTGGAATAAAAAGACATGTTATTGTCTTTCTCCTTTGCATCCTTTTTGAAAGCCAAGGTGAGCAACACTCTAGCTGAGAAATCTGCATTAGGTTTGGTTGAACTATTTCACAAATACACTGTGAAAGATGATCATATAGACAAGACAAACCTGATGAAGTTAACCAAGGAGAACTTCCCCAACTTCCTCCAGTGCCTGCCTGTGTGAGTGGGGATCTAGCTTGTCTAGGGCAGGGAGATGCTGTGTCTATATGTTCGGAGAGGGGTCATGGGTGGGTGGATGGATTCCTTGGGCCCTGGTATGTCTGAGGACTTCACTGTGAGGAGGGTGCACTGTTTGTGAATGGCTGATCTGGAGTCTGGTCCTTCCTTGATTCACTCTCCACACTGCCTCTGTCTTCTTATAGTATGTCTAGGCCCCTGGCAAGGGCAGTCCCATGTGGAGGCAGAAAGTAACATTCCCGAAGCCCAGAACTCAGAGTAAGAAGCCCTGGCTCTTGTCTTGTCACTGGAGTTCCCTTGCTGTGTGACTCTGGGCAATTGTCCACACTCTCTGATCCTCAGTTTCTCATCTGTAAAACAGATGAGAGAACTTAATTTCTTGAGGTGGTGTTGAAATGAAATTATTTATTTGAAAATGCTTTGAACATGAGAATAAGTGGCAGGCATAGTAGAAGTTCAAGGAAATGTTATGATTTGAAAGGCAGTGAATAGACTAAATTTTCTCCCCTTCCATTGGTCATTGAGAAAGCTTCCAAATTTTTGTTCCCTTAGGGCAAAGGCTCCTATTCACATTTCCCTGGAAGCTGGGACCATTGTTACCTGCCATTCGGTATCATAGTAACACACAAACCTCCACTGCCAGATGGGTGGTGGCTGGCATGAAGTGCATTGACCAGGAATTAAACTCAGGTCTCCTGCTTGGAAGGTGGGACATCGACTATTGAACTACCACTGCCCATGGGAGCAGAGATGACAAAGTGGGAATCATGAACCCTATAGACACAGCCATAACCTTTTACGTGAGCAAAGTGCATTCATAGCCCTGATCTCATTTAACAGCTGGAAAGAGTCATTAACACAATTTGAGACTAAGGAAAAGAACACTGGTCCTGAATGAATGGGACAGAACTGAAAGCTCTTGATGGAAGATAATTTAAGTAGAAGGAGCATTGTAGAATGAGTGCAAGGGGGGAGGATCATATTGGTCCCCCAGGGGGAGAAAGAAGACAAAGCACCTGAAGGGGAGTGAGTGGGTGAGCCTGAGGCCTCTTGTGCATTTACCAGTGTGCTCCTCATGCAATCTGCCATTTGTGGCCAGAAATCTCCAGTGATGAATTGGGGCTATTGCTCATGTTGCTTGACTTCATCTCCACACCTTTGGTTCAGCCCTAGGTGTTGTCTCTTCATCTATCTCTGTTCTCCTCTTCTACCTTCCATTTCAGGCCTAGCTAGTGATGGAATTTTCTTGTGTGGATGTTTTTATGCCTGGAGGAATAAAAGATCTCATATTATTTTTGCCAATGTCTTTGAGAAAAAGGACAAGAGTGGGGATAAGAAGGAGGTTTTTGAGTTTCTCTCTGTATTGGGGGTCATAGCCACGGACACCAACAGACCACCAATAGAGACATGGTGCACTGCCCTATTCCAAGGGAAGTCCATGATTTCAACCCAGCCTAGAGGTCTCTAGAGACCCCAAGAAACAGTAAAGTGTCCCTTGCCACCTGATACTTGCATTACTTCCTCTTTCTCTTTGTGTGGTATGAGTTGACAAATAGCCAAACCTTGGCTCTCAGCTTTGCAGACTCTCCGCAAGGGCATTCAGCCCACCTGACATTTACTTCAGAGAGGGTACCCTAGTCTTACCCTAAGCCCATCTCTGCTCCTCAAGTCTCCAGCGTAGCCCAAGTGCTGGCATCAGAGGGGGGCCTTGCTAGTACAGCACGGCCATAGTCATGTTCTTTTTTTCTCCTGGGATGGATCTGGGATCCTGGGTGCCTCTTTGTCACCCAAGTGGTGCCTATCAGCTTGAGTGTGTTGGGGCTGAAGTGCCTCAGGTGTAGCACTGAGATGTCCATCACTCACCTCACATATGAGCCTGTAGAGGGTGTGTGTGCATGTGTATACTTTTGAATAAAAGGGAGATTCTGCTCTGAGGTGCTTCTCCTCACTGAGGTATGAGAAATGTGCACTGTGGAGACAGAGTTGAGGGGACAATCAAGATTGAAAGAGCTTGTTGCCCACTAAGGAGGTCTCACAGGAAGCAAGTGAAAGGATAGGGCTTGTTAAGGCCCACACTAGTTGTGTATTTACTTATAGATGCTGGAAGGAGTCTTCCCTGAGTAGGATGCTTGTAAAGCATCTAACCTTTTGGCCAGATAAAGTGGATAGGGAGAAGTGAATGTACAGTGGAGTATTCTCTACTTGGGGTCACATACTGTGCTGGACACTGAGGACACAGAAACCAACATGATACAAAGGCTGCCTTCCCAATGCTAGCTCTCTCTAGAAGACACCAATCCCCTTGTGGCCTCTTCTCTGGGAAGGTGGGGGTCTGTTCACTCTTGCCATGCTAAAGCCTGCAGGAGACAGGAGGCAGGAGCCTCTGTTCCCAGGGCCACTTCAAGGCCATGTCCCCTACATCCCCTCCTTGAAGTTCATGCCATCTAGTGATTTGTTCCTATCCTTCTGGTCAGTCTCCTCCTAACTACTGGTCACATTCATCTTTCAAGCTGCCCTACAGTGTTCCTCTCTATCCCACCAACAGGATATGCTTGGGATAAGATAACAATCTTCTTCTAATTAACTAACTAGCTGACCAACTAACTAATTAACTAACAAGTCCTTCCTCAGCTGTTCCTCCTTTCTAGGCTTTATCACAAGTCAATACTGCTCCTTGCTGACATTCTCCTCTCTATCCACCTCTGCTTAGTCTTTCTGCTGCTTCTCTCTTACTTCCATTTTCCCTATTTCTTCTTTTAAAATTAGGACCTCAGGTCACTAAGCCTCTTTTTTTTCTCTTTTCCTGTCAGCTTCTGCTGATGTCACCTCCTCTCAGCCTACTTTCCATGATCCACCACCACAACTCAACTTCATTTTTGTCTTTTCTTTACTTACACTTGTCTTGCAACATTCCAGTCTGGAATCAGTCCCACCTTTTGCCTCCTGTCTTCCCCCACCCAGGGTGTCTGTCCCTGATGGGTAATTTTGTGCCAGAGCCCTGAAGCCAGTATCCTGATTGCCTTCTGGACCCCATTTCTTTCTGAACTCTTCCTGACAATCATGCTCCCGGTATAGACCCAAATGCTTGTGAATTCCTGAACATTCCATGCTGTTTCCTGTGTTCATTACATTTATTCTCATGTTTCTTTTGCCTTAAATTTCTTTTCCAGCCTTGTGTGCTTAGGAACATCTTGCCTTAATTCTGAGTTTAACTGTTATCTTCTCTGTAGTGACTGTATTTGGAGGTGACCCCAAGGATGTGATAACTTTCACTTTTGTGTCTCTACTTCCTCACTAGACAACAAGCTCTACAAATCTTGGCTGTCTCCATCAGCCTCATCTCTGTCTCCTCATCTCTGTCTCCACAGTGCACATTTTTCCATCTCAGTGAAGACAGGCACTTCAGAGCAGAATATTCCCCTCATTCACACATGCATGTGCACACACACCCACACACACACATTTTGCAGGCTCATATGTGTGAGCACAAGGAAACCTATCCATGGGCTTCTGGAGGTGGAGGTGGTTCTCAGGACCCTCCTGCCTCTTCCCATTCATGACAATGACCCATAGAGAAAAGGCCTACCAATCCTCAGGCTCAAGGGGAAGTCATGAGTTTGGTCCAGAATGTATTTTTGGCCTGAGAAGAGAGATCTGACTCCCTCATAGCCCTGAGGAGCAACTGTAGTGAGGGGCTGGAAAATAAGGCATTTTCTCCTTCTCCCTACTCTTTCCTAAACAGCCAGATAAGTAATTGGCATCTCAGTGCCACACTTGAAGAACCTCATCCCCAATACACTCAAGCACAGATAGGTACTGCTTGAGAGAAAGACACCCCAGGATCCAGCTCCATTCAGGAGTAAAAAAGCTGTGTAAAAACTCAGGGCTGGAGTGCAGCTCATATATATATATATAGTTGTTGTTGTTGTTGTGTGCCGTCGAGTCGGCCCCGACTCATAGCGACCCCTCCTTGGGTTTCCGAGGCAGTTATCACTACGGAAGTACGATTGCCCAACCTTCCTTCCGAATATATATATATATATATGTATATATTTTAACACATAATGTTCCATGCGATAGTCCTCCCTCTTCTTTGCCATATGTTGTTATATGTATATACTCTCTTCATATAATTTTTTTTCTTGACAAAAGTTCTTAATGATGAAAAGATTGAAAACTTCATCAACAAGAGAATGAATGGATAAAGATAGTTAAATCAGAGAATTAAATATCTGAAACAGAAGGGTGTATTTTTGGGTTTTCCAGGAAGTAATTGCCAAGGTGGAATTAAATATAAAAAGAATGATTAGGAGAGATGCCCATGAAAGATAGAGAAGAGAGAGTAGATGTATGGAAGGAAGGATTTCAGACTGCTTTGCAGGTCTGACATGAAAGGAAGGGGGAGGAAGAAGGGTTGAATAGAAGGAGCCTGCAACTTCAGCGTAACTCTGAGAAATTCCTCACCAGGTCAATGGGGCATCTCAGAACAAAGATTGTCCCTTGGAGGGGTCTCATGTTGAGTAGAATGGCTCAACTCTGGTATCCCCCCTGTGCTCAGTCAAAGGCTGGGAACAGCCTGAGGTGCCAGTATGAATCCTGTGATTCTGATCCTGGCAAAGACACAAGCGGCAAGCTTCATGGTTGACACAAGGGATGATTGAAGGCAAGTGGGGAGCCCATTATGGAAGCAGGTGGTCCCATCCATGTAGAGGGGAATGAGAGCCTGAGCTGGGGAAGGGGTGAGAAGGGAGATAATATTCCAGGGAAGAACCCGTAGGAATTGTGAATATGAAGGGAGTGGGTAAAGGAGAGCAAGGAGTCCAAGATGATCCCAGCCTTGACACTTTAAGCTCAGGGAACTCAGGATGCACTAGAGCTCCAGGAGGCAGGAGGATGGACATCACCTAAGGAGGCTTCCATGACAGCCCAGAGGAATCCCAGAAGACCTGGATGGATGTTGGCTGATTAGAACCTCTGATCAAAGACTGGAAAGTTTTCAGAGGGAGAGAGAGGTGCTGGTCGAAGTCAGGGTAGGAGGGATTTTAGTGAGTGACTGGGTATTCCCTAGAATGTCATCAGAGTTTCTCCCTAACTTCAGGTTTCTAAGTCAACAATTTTTTAATATATTTTATTGAAATATAATTTATGTACAGTAAAGTACACAAAGCTAAAGTGACATGGGTCAATACTTTTTTTTCTGTTTGTTTGCAGTGTTCCCTCCCCTCCCCTCCCACCCCTGGGAACCAACAAAGAAAGTTTCCCTCCATACATAAACCTTTCTTTGACCCTCCACAACAACAAACTAATACTATATTTGTCCTTCTATGATTGACTTACGTCACTCAGCATAATGTCCTCCAAGTTCATTCATATAATGAGGTGTTTTGCAGACTCTACATTATTCTTTAGTGCTGCATAGCATTCCGTTATGTGTATGTGTGTACCATAGTTTGGTCATTCACTCTTCTGCTCTAAATCTTAGGGATAAGTTCCTTGCCAGATATGTAATTATAGGCAAATATGAATTTGTTGCCATCATTTTTGTTATGTGCTTTTTCATGGTGTTGATTTCTTTGTTCCATATAATTTTCTATGCTGAGCTCATTTTGTTTATGAATGATGTTATCATTTCCTTCATTGCTATTGTTTTAATATTTGCTGAATACTTATGCTGGTCCTCTTTTTTGATGTGAAAGTTTATAATTTTTCTTTGAGGTTACCTTGTGATTTATAGTTTTCTTCCCAAGTTTAGAACAGTCCGTTCTATCTTGTAGTTGTCTTGACTTCCCTACCATCTACAAGTTCTGTAATTACACAGTTTTTTCCCTCTTTTTGGTTTGTAGTTGTCCTCATTTGTCAATTGGTGTCTCTGGTTCTCTGTTTACAATCTTGTAGGCTTCTTTACTTTGGATACTTCCGTAGCTGGGTTGGTTTCTGGGATATATCATCATGTGTGTTAATGGTCAGTTGTTGTTGGCTGTTGTTACTTCTCTTTCCAGAGGGCTCCTTTTAGCATCTCTTGTAAGGTTGGTCTGGTTTTAAAAAAAATTCCCTTAATTTCTGCTTATCTGGAAATATCCTAATTTCACCATCATATTTGAGGGACAAATGTGCTGGGTACATAATTCTTGGTTGGCAATTTTTCTCTTTCAGTGTTTTTTATATACTATC
>NW_006921804.1:5237329-5238621 GCF_000298275.1 Orycteropus afer afer
GGTCCAAGATTATCTTCTGTGTCTGTGTCAATTGGTTTCCCTTTTCTTTGTTGAAGAGCGTCTGTGCAGTCCTTCTGCCTAGTCCACCATCTTGCCGGAACTGTAGGTAACTTTTTGTTTTTCCCATGCTGCTCCCATGATTCTTTCTTTGCCTTTGGTTTTGGTAAGTTTGATTATGATATGTGTTCATATATGAAGACTTCATGAAGAAGTTTGATGAAGATTTTCTTTTGGGGTCTATCCATTGGGGTATTTCTGTTTGGGGTTGGTTGGACTTCCTGAATGGATGTATTCTCATCTTTCATTATACCAGGAAAATTCTTTTCCAACATATCTTCAACAATTTTCTCTGTGGTTTTATTTGTCTCTTCCTGTTCTGGAATTCCAACCAGTGACACGTAGGTTATTCTTTTTGATGGTATCCCACATGAACCTTAGGCTTTCTTCATTTTGTCTTGATCTTTTTTTCTGATTGATCCCTTTCCAAAAAAGTGGTCAGGTATTTGCCTTCAATCTCCCTAATTCTGTCTTCCATTGATTCAATTCTGCTCCTTTGTCCATTCAATGTCTTATCTATTTCTGAAAATTTAGTATTAATCTTCTGGATTTCTGTGCGTAGATTTTGTATCATTTCTATTTTTTCATTTATTTTGTCATTTTGTTCTTGTATTGTCTTTAGAAATTGTTTTAGGGTTTTCTCTGCGTTTTCCTTGATCTGTCTCTCAATTCATTGAAGATACCTAAATATAATTCTTCTGAATTCCTTATCAGGGAGTTCCAATGCTGTGTCTCCCTCGGGGATGTGTTTTGGGTCTGTATACTGGTCCCTTGTTTCTCCTGCTTTATCTTGCTTCTTTGTGTGGACTGTGATGCTCTGTTTTCTCTGAGGCATTATGATGCTTTTGTGTTTATATTTAATTGGTGATTGTATGTTGGAGTGACTTGCCCACGATTTTCATTTTCTTTGTTTTGCTTGTATGCTATCTACCCAAGCAGGTTACTGTGCTGTGTTCCTCTATTCACTAGTTGACAGCACTTAAACACTCATCACCTGTCTCCTTTCCTGTAGTCAGCCTCTTGTATGTCCCTGACAACCTTTGCAAACAGAGCCTATTCTGAGGTCCCTGGAATCTGAATGAGAATGCTATCACTTTAAAATCCAAAATGGTTGCCACTTGTAAAGATTCAAAATGGCCGCACCCTTGGTCACTTTAAATATCCAAAATGGCTGCTGCATATAAACAATCAAAATGGCTGCACCCTCCAGACAGCAGAAAGTCAACAGCTCAGGT